>NW_007360324.1:1394900-1620704 GCF_000271585.1 Trametes versicolor FP-101664 SS1
CATACGAGCAGTCCTTCTCCTTCCCGGCAACCTTGCACGTCGAGCAGAAGGGCCGCTTCGCGTCACATTTCTGTCCTATATTCAGCACGACGTCGGCAATGGGGGCGGCTAGATAGGCTCACCTTCTTTTTCCTCCTGCATCGCACGCCCATTCAGTCATCGGGCCACCACGTGTGAGCTGGCGGCTCACTCACCTGCACGGCACGCAGGCGGCGCCTTTCTTGAGATACTCGCCCTTGGGCCCTGCAGAGATCGCTGAAGCCGTCGAGTAGTCGCATTCGACCGGGCGACGGGCCTTGGAGCAGGGCCCGCAGATAGGGAGGACGCCATCGCACCGCTGCACCGCATTTGAGCGTGACACATCATGGGGATCGACGCAGCAAGCTTACGACTTTGCGGCCGCTAAGGGTTCCGCACCAGGATCGATCGGGGATAGTTAAAAAGTGCTCATCAGCGCCTCGACAGGAACGTGAGAGGACACGGGGATATGTACCGGCATGCTGAGCAGGTCTGGCTGCCGGCCATGGTGATGGGGGTTGGAAGCAAGAGGGGATTTCGGATTACGACAGGGCTTGGACGGATATCAGAGGCCTGTATCGGTTCCGGCACTGAATGAGCAGACTAGCGCCGTCGTTGTCGGGGACTTTGAGGCAGGTGTGCTCGTCGCATGGGATGGGCTTCTCCGAGTCCGGAGTGATCGGCCTTTGCGGACAGCGAGCAATCCTGCGAGCGAGCTGGGGAGCGGGCTGCGAGGCGGACACCCGCTCGTGGCTGGGGAGGCCGGGGTGGTGGTGGTAGAGAAGAGAGTTGGTAATGGCAGGTCTGAGACGAGCCGCACTAAGGACATCAACGTCAACAACCTGCACAACCGCCGTCGATGTCCTCCCTCACAGTTAATAGCCGCCCCATGCTGGCGTTCGCCGTTCGTGGCAAATTGCTGCCATTTTGCTGCGGGCAGTCGATAGGCGGCACTTGCCAGTGCCATTCTGCCGGGCTCGGGCGGAATTTGGCAGAATGACCGCGCCTATGTAACGAGGGTATTCCCCCTCACAATGGGTTTCTTTGGTCTGAAGGGCTTGAATAAAACTCGCCATCGTCATTTATTTGCTGAAATTTCTGAAAAACAAGTATAGGGGGCCTCCTGAGGAACACGAGTACAGTACCCAGGACATACCTACCCAACTCTAGGGATTATGGCGCTTAAATATATGCCGGTATTTGCCGCCTTGGCAGAGTCGTTCTGCCATTTCTGGCGGAGAACCCGCGGACTAAAACAATTCTGCCCGGTCGCTCACTTGAACATGCTGCTGCCAATGTTGGGAACAAGTGGTAGGACAGCAGTATTGTCATTGATGACATGACCAACTCTGGGCGCGAAAAGCAGAAGTGCAAGAAGTTGTACTGGGTGGTATTATGCGGGCAGCGTACTATTACAATGGAAACACGTGTGTGGAGACTACAGTACGGTCGAGAAAATGTTCAAGAAGTAGGTATAATACAGTGGTGGGGTGGGGATGGGTGCGATGCTCAAACGACGTTGGCGCCGACGGGACCAGGGTGACCAAGGCCAGCTCCAGCAGCGTTCTGACCAACTCCAGCTCCGGCACCAGTGTGCCCAGCGCCAACGCCTACGCCCGGGATGCCAGAACCAGTGGTGTTTGCAGCAGCTCCGAGAGGAGCGCCTCCGCGCGTCGCCATGTTCGCGCCGTTCGCACCGTTAACACCGTTCGCTCCGTTGTTGTAGCCGTTGCCATACCCATCGTGATGCTTGCCCGACGAGAGACCGAAGGCGCCGTACTCGATGCTGCGAAGGCCGAAGAGGAAGAGGAATAGGAAGACGGGGCCGGCGAGGAGGTCGAGGATACCGTAGAAGATCATCTCACCGGTGGGCGAGATGACGTTACCGCCCTCGGACAGGCCCCACGAGATCGGATAGAGAAGGAGGAGGAAGGAGAGGTATGCCGAGCTGCGAACGTAACCGGAGCGAACGACACCACCGGCCGCGAAGGTGCTGCGGGGACCGTGGCCGAGGAGCATGTACCTATGTATGTGCGTCAGTGATCGATGAGTATGATGCGGCTTGAAAAATGAAATACCAGATGTAGAACAACGCCATGCAGCCGAGGACGAAATATCCCCACTTGTAGCTGCTGACAACCAGCGAGCCGACAAGGCCGCAAACGACAAACACCCAAGCCATGAACATGGTGGTGAAGATGTCGGAGAGCGAGAGGCCGGTGGCGAGGAGGAGCTCAAGGAGGAGTAGCGGCAGGGTGATGAACCATTGGATGTAGCGGACGAACTGAAAAAAGAGGTCGATTGATATCGACTTGTATGATAGAAGCAATGGTTTACATACCCAGACTTGGCGTGTGCCAGCGCCGCCACGTTGGAATTGCGCGGTGACGGGTGTTGCGCCGAGGTCGGACGCCATAGAGTAGTAGGCAATCGTGGCGGTCGTGAGGACGATGACAGCAACCTGGTGGAAAAGTCGTGTTCCGCGTGGTCTCTGCGGGCGTTGTCAACAACCAATTCGGCGAAAAGAGGAGTCGAATGAACTCACTCTGAATGTCCAAAAGACCATAATCAGGTCGCTGATCGCCATAACGGCGAACACCGCCCAAAGCCAGTCGGAGCCACCCGAGGTGATATGCCTGTCGGCATTGGGCGGGTTGTGGTCGAGAGAGCTGGCCATCTTCGTCGAGGTCGTAAAGCTCGTGAGGAGGGGTCGTAAAGGCGTAGGGGGGATGTGAAAGGTGATAGTTGGTGAGGAGGAGCGGGGTGTGGTTGGATACGGTTCTTATAGGATCGCAGGGCGGCTGAGCCGAAGAGAGGCGGGAGCGGGTGCAGCTGGCAGGTCAACCAATGTCGTCACCGACGGAGGGTTGTGTAGGGCTGACGGGAAGCGAACTGTCCAGAAGGAGACGCCCCATGGGCTGGGCCGTGCAAACAGCCTCCGCCTGGGACGATCCGCAACCCCATTTCGCTGCTGCGATAGGTCCGGGCGATGCCACCGTTTGAATGCGCCCATCGAGGGGGGGACCATCGAGGCGGATGATGAGCCCATGACGCGGATGCTGGTCACCTCCTCGGTAGTAGGCGCATCACTCCCCGGCGTCGCCCCAACTCGAGCCCGGGCAGGAAGCAATCCTTCTCTCTTGGGATCTTGTGACCGTGACGGATCCGCAGGACACAGCTTGGAAGTCATCCAATAGAAGCCAAAAACCTTCGACGTCTCGGACAGCTATGAGGGCGGAGCTCTCCGGGCGAGCGTTGATAAAAACATAGCGATGCGCATGATAGTATAGACATCGTCCACGACTAGGGCTGCGTATTTCATCGACGAGCTAGCCGTGGTAGAGTCTGAGAGTCTGGTGGACCCGAGTCCGCGGCTCACGGTGGGCTAGATCGTGGCACTGGTAGCCGCGTTTTGTGGAGCATCCGAACGTAAACAGGAATGCATATGTATCCTACCCAGACGTCCGCGGCCCGGATTTAACCTAACCCCCAGTGAGAAAACCCCTGCGCCTGGCTTCACTGTCAGCCGTGCCCGCTGATGGTAGCGGCACTGGTATCGCGCAACGTGCACATCCACGAGCCCACATTCAGTCGCTTGAACTTGTTTTGTACTCGTTGAGGTGCACGTTTCCCACTCATATCGATCAGAAAGTTCAAATAACGGCGTACCTGTCAAACATGTCGTTTCGCGTCCAATTGGGGGCGTGGACGGAATTATAAGAGGTCGTTTCTGACAAAGCAGCATCGGGTCCTATCATTCCCATACCTGTTCGTACAATGACGCCGTTACGTGCGCGACGCGTGTTATTACTTCTCGCATGACACCTCCGCTTACCGCCAGTACGTGGGCGCGCTGGCCCCGACGATCAGACGCGCCTCGTCCAACGCCTTCAGGATATCCTCCGGCAGCGGCCCCTTCTCGCTGTCCTCCAAGTTCTGCTTGAGCTGCGCCGCGCTGCTCGCCCCCAGGATGATGCCATCCTCGGGTGTGAGCACGGAGTGGTACTGGCACCAGCGCAGGGCGATCTCGGTCAGCCGCAGCTGGTGCTTCTCCTGGAGCAATACAACCGTCAGCGTCAGCGCGCTATCCCCGCCTCCACCTCCACAGTGGGCCTGGGCCTGGTTTCGGACTTACCGCGATGGGCTTGAGGTAGTTGAGCGCGTCGAAGAAGCCGTTCTTGAAGTACCGTGCGCGGTACATCTTGCCCATCGCGCTGCTCGGGTCGAAGCGCCCGCCCTCGGGGGCCTGCGCGTCGGGGGCGGCGACCTTCCCTGCGAAGAATCCACCGCTGTGTGGTGTCGGCATCGTTATATGGCATACATGATACCTTGAAAAAGAATGTGCTCACGCAAGCGGATTGTAGATGACAAGGCGGATACCATACTTGCGCAGGCAAGGCACGAGTTCGGGCTCTATTTCGCGGGTGACGGCATTGTACATGCTGAATGGGGATCAGGTCAGTATGCACGGGGAGTACATCGGTCGGTGAGCGCATGACGTACGCCTGGTAAATCTTGGGCTGGACCCAGCCGTTGGCCTTGCAGATGCCGACTATTTCGGCGACCTAGTGTAGCAGTACAGTGAGCATCAATGCCCCCCGCCGATGCAAGAGATACTCGCCTCCCACGCCGCGTAGTTGCTCAGTCCAAAGATCTCACTGGAGAGGACGTAGCATACGTCAACACTCGAGTACACCGAACCCGACGCAAGGGGTACTCACAAGAGCCCTTGCTTGTGGAGCTCGTTGATCTCTCGGACTGTGTCCTCGAAAGGCACGGTCCGATCGGGCGCGTGCAGGTACAGCACCCTGACCTTGAGCGGCGCGAGTAACTTCAACGAGGTCTCGAAGGTCGCCCGAAGCTTAGCAGGCGCATGGTCGCCTGGCGTCACCGGGTACACCCTGAGGGAAGCATTGGCCACCCGTGAATCAGCCGCACACTGCAAAATATGCAAGATCGCTCACTTCGTATCGATCGTGGCACCCTTCAGGTCGAGCTTCGCCAGCAGCTGTAGATGTGGCCTGAGCTGTTACTCTGACACGCGAGGCAGGCAGAGCACGAACAGGCTCGGTGGTGCCTTCAGCGTACACCCGCGCCGTGTCGAGCTCCTTGTGTCCATGCGAGAAGAACGTGTCGAGGATCTCCTGGCATTCCTTGAGATCGGCCGTGCGCACGCCGTTCTTTCCGGCCTCTCCCATGGTCATGGTGCCCTAACCATCCGGGGGATTAATTAGTCTCATTACACAGGCGCACGATCATGCGATATGCGACGTACAAAGAGCAGCGGGATCTTCGTGGACGACATGGTGGACAGCAGACGGGTGTGCAGGTACGCGCGGGGTGCTCGGTTTGCTAGATATCGCAGCAGCTTGGGCGATAAGAGTAGAGAAGGGCGCAGTGGGATTGCTTACAAAGTTACATGGACGACCTCCACGCCATGGTGGCTCCGTCCAAGTTCGCTCACACCCGAGGAGCGGGGCGTACGGGGCGACGGACCGGGATGCCCTAGAATATGGTTAAGGGCTATCTGAGATGGGCCGATGACCTCGTTAATGAACGCCATCGAGATTGGGTACATACCGCCTCCTCCCCGCAGCATACGGCACTTGCGCAACCACTCCGCCTCCCCCGCCTCGTCCTGGCCCCACACAGCTGCTGTCATACATCATCGTATATCACTCTCACTGCGGGGTACACTCCACTAAACCATACCCGCTATCTTCTCCCCCACATCGACTCGGAGTCTCCACACACATGGGTGCTAAGAAGAACAAACTCAAGAGGATGCTCTCGCCGACCACACCGCCGCCGCCGGAAGCAACCGCGGACGACGATGAGCTCATGGACGACCTCTTCGCGCAACTCGACTCCAAGGACGGCGCGGTCCGCCACGAGTCCGCGACGGTGCTGAACGAGATGCAGATCGACCGGGTCGCCGACCAGCTCGAGTCCGTGCCCAAGAAGGACGGAAAGGCGAGACACAAAGCGCGACAGGTGAGGTCCCCAAGCACACATCCCGATCTACGCGCCGGCTGATAACGTGCGCACCCACTAGGCGAGAAAAGCCGCCGCGCTCGCAGAAACATACGCACCCACAGACGTCGAGGCCGACGCGCGCCTCGAGCGCCAGGCGAAGGACGAAGAGGAGCAGATCAAGAAAACGTGCGACGAGCTCGGGCTGCTCCTACACGAGGTCAGACCCTCCCCTTCCTTACTGACCGTCCCACCCACACGCCCCCACCCATCTAGATCAACCCCGACGGGCACTGCCTCTTCTCCGCCGTCGCAGACCAGCTCGCGCTCCTCGGCGTGCTCCCCGCCTCGCAGGCGACGTACGCGACGTGCCGGCGCGCCGCGGCCGACTTCATCCACGCGCACCCGGACGACTTCCTGCCATTCCTACCGTCCGAGGTGGGCGAGGACACGGCGGGCGCGACGGAGGCAGGGTTCATGACGCGCGCGCAGTTCGACCGGTACTGCGCGCGCATGCGCGACACCGCGATCTGGGGCGGGGAGCCGGAGGTCGTCGCGCTGAGCCGCGCGTATGGCGTCGCGATACACGTCGTGCAGGGCGGGCAGCCGCCGGTGGTTGTGCACGATCCGGCGGATCCGGCGGGCCAGAAGACGGAGGCGGAGGGGGGCAAGCGGACGGTGTATATCAGCTATCATAGGCGACTGTATGGGCTGGGAGAGGTGAGTGTCGTGTCGCGGTGGTGTATCGATTGCGCTGACGCGTTCGATAGCATTACAACTCGTTACGACCGAAGACGTTCGCCAACTCCCTCCGATCTGTTTTCCAATGACTATCGGCCGGGGAGCACCAGAAAGCGCCAAGAGGACTTCCGGCGGTGCCTTTGCGATGGGCTTCTTGAATGTCGATACACGTGCTGGAAGTTTTGGCTTTAGGAAGGCCATGGCTCACGGGAGTTGATGAAGGTGTGAGGTGTGTACGGCAGTGTACCTCAAAACCTGTATTTGTGTCCGGGCAGCTCAGTACGTAAACACGTTCCGTCGCACAAGTATATATATCCACGGTTACAGTGCAATAAATGTATTTCAGACTGTATGCAGAATATGTCAGCCACCCCCACTGATAAAATGAGTTTCGTGCAGTGGTCATTGGTATCATCATCAGGCTCGCAAACGGATGGTAAGTACAACACTCGGTCTTAAATTACAAGCACCTCCAGCATCTCCTCCCCCTCAGAGCATGTCCAGCAAGTCGTTGCCCTGCGGTCGCGGCTCGTCGCCTATGTATCCTCCAAACGCGTTATCGAGGCCCGCGTAGGGGTCTGACGGCCGTGCTTGAGCGGGCGCCTCGTCGTCGTCTCCAACGTCCTCCGGGCTCTCCTGCGATGAGCTTGTGGCCATAAGGTCGGTGTTTGACCCGTTCGCGCCATTCGTGCCAACCGCCCCGTTGGAAGGTGCTGCCGGCACTTCCGCCTGCAGCAGGTCCGCGGTAGCCGGGGCGTCCTTGGACGGCTCTGGAGGCCCCGGGCCTGGGACGTGGATGGACGTCGGCGGGAGGTTGGTACGCGCGATGGGAACGAGCACTTGTCGGGAGAGCGGGTTGAGGGCTGGGCTGTCTGTGAGGGCCCTGCCGGTAGCGTTGCGGATGAATGTCTGCGATACGACTCCGGTCAGTAACTTTTTAGCTGCATGCTTGCACGAGCGGCAGACCTCTGGGTTCTTGTGGTAGATGCTGCCCAGCGTCCCGGTGTGCAGCAGGAGCTGATCAAGCGCGCCGCGGTCCATACGATCGGCATCTGTCGTGATCGGGGGCTTCTCGGCGAGGACGACCTGCCCGGCGACGGTGGGGTTGATCGCGAGCATGCGCCAGTACATGAACCCGCGGTCGCGCAGATCCGGGTTGTCCACCTCCTCCGTCGCCCACTTCAGCACCTTGTGCACGAGCGCCTTCGTCGTGTCCGAGTGCGGCTTGTAGATGAACAGCTTGACCGCAGCGGTCAGCAACGCCAGTTGCACCTGTGGGCGGGATCAGCATGCGCAGCAGTGGGAACGCGGGGCTGGGGTACCTCCGTGGGGTCCTCGAGGAAGGTGTATGTGAGATCGTCCATGAGCTCGTCGGCGTTGTCGATGCGGTTCGCGAACTGCCCGACGATCCAGATCATCGCGGCCTTGGACTCGGGCTCGTCGAGCGAGTCTAGGTGCTCGCAGAGTGTCGGGATGATGCCTTCGTACTTGCCTGGGTATCGACGGAAGACGTCCTTGATGACGATCACGGCCTCCTGGACGACGTAGGTCACTTTCGTCTCGATGAGCTCGAGAAGCGCTTGTATGCAAGCATCCGCTGCGGCTTGGACCTTGATCGCGAGTCTACCGATTGATCGAACGGCCTTGCGGACGAAGTCCACATCGACTTCAGAAGCGTACCTGTGCTCGGGTTAAGCTCTGTAGAACATGACTAGCGAATCAAGACTCACTCTTGCAACTCTGCTAGGACTTCTCGCGCGTTCTCATCACGAGCTAACCGGTACATGATCTCAAGCTTGGCTAGCTTGACGTATATAGGGTCGTTATACTTGCAGAAGAAGACTTTGACATCGTTCTTGAGCACGGCTGGTCGCCGTTGGATTATGAGAAGGATATTGCGCAGAGCAACATACTGCACTTCCGGTCCCGAGGATAGCAGGGTCACTAGAGCGCATGTGAGTTATAGACTGACAGAGTATACCGGCGGTAGGGCACTCACCTAGTGGTGGGCCCATCTTCCTACAGATGTACTCCATGATCTTCCGGTTGTCCATATAGTTCATGAGGTACAGCAGGACTTTGATCGCGGTCAGGACAACAGCAGAGTTCGCGTGATTTAGCTGAACGATGACACGCTCTGCTATCATCTCCGCGTCTTCGTGCTTTTCTGGAACATATCGGAGCAACGAGTCTAGAATGTATATGGTACCCCATCTACACAATCACGGTTAGTTCACATCTCTAAAAACACGACAGTAAATGAGAAGATGCGTACTCCGAACTCTCACCAAGGGCAGTCAAGAGCTTGTTTGCCACCGTCAGGTTCAGCTTGAAGATAACGCCGTCTTGTCGATCCCCAATCTCTGACAGAGCTGCGACGGCGTTGGCGACTACGGTTGCATTTGCGTCAAGAAGCAGGTCGCGTAGCATCTCCACGAAGCCACCCTTCTCCGCCTTCCGTGGATCCGCGGCGTAGAGTTTCGCGACACAAATCGCAGCAGTTTTCCTGACGTAGGGGTCGCGGTCCTTGAGGCAATGTCGTAGCTGATCGGTCAGGGACTCGATGACTACGGGAGTGGGTATATAGGACATAGTCCGAATAGCCAAGGCGCGAACTAGGGGGTTGCGGTCGTTACAGTCCTACACGTTGTTAACAGGTCCTCGAGATTTTGAAACTATGAGGTGCACGTACCTGGAGGAAACTTGGAATGACGAGATGTAGCTGGTCTGCCTTTTGGCGTCCATAGCATACTAGGAAGAGGTAGACCACTGCAGCACGCTATGAGCACGCGCACTGATCTACCGCAGGCGGTATACTCACTCTTCTTGATTTCCAACAATGGTGTCCCCAGAGATTGTACGACATCAGTGAATAGTGGAGACACTGCGCGCGACCCATGAGCGTTCCGCGCAGACTGGGGTACTACGAGGTCCAGACATACTGTCATTGCCCATAGTGATATTCGCAACAATCTTCTTCAGCACAGTCTTCCGCTTCGTGAACTTCTTGTCCTTGGTCTCCGCCGCCTCCAGCTCGGCGCGGAATTCCTGCAGCCTCTTGCTTAGACACGCCCACTTAGCGTCGTGGTGATCGGGCGCACCTGGATCTTGCCCCGCTGGAAGAACTTGGCATCTTGGCCACCCTGTCCGCTCATGTTACCTTCCTAGACACGACCCAGATTCCGTGCGCCTATCCAGACTGAGCAGAGTGTATATGACGGGAGCAATTCGATACCAGTGAGGCCAGATGCCGCCGCGTGCGTGAGTGAGCAGGTGAGGGATGTGCTGCTGCTGTAAGCGCGCGTAATGATCCCTCTCCGACGGACGCGGTCCGGCTCTGCCACTGAACTTCATGCGCATGGCTCCTCCTCGACGGCATCTCGCACCTCCACCACTGGTCTGCTCCCCGAGGGCCTCTATCGACCCCGTAGATACGCCTGAAATTGATGGTGTCCTCAAACAACTCAAGGCATGCTCACGGAGACTGCAGGCCGCCCTAGCTTGCCATCGGACCGAGCTGCAGGTCCTGGAGAGGCTCTACTACAAGGGGAAGAACCAGCACCGCACCGCGCTCTTTTGGCAACGCGTCGCCGAGATGCGCAAGCTCGGAGAGCGCGTCGACGAAATGAACATGGACGACGCAGTCGAGAGCCTCCGGCTTGCATTCTGGGGTGACCCCTCCTCCCGAACGTGAGTGCCCCTGGACGATACTCCCAGAACGCCGGTACATACCAACTCCATACAGCCCGAAGCTGCTCAAGGGTCCATGGACGCACTGTCCAGATGCCAAAGTGCTGCTCTTCGTGATGGAGAGATGCTCTGCGTGCTGCACGCTAGTCGACCGAGTAAGCCGTCGGTTGCCCGCATGTCTGCGCCCTTTCCCGGCCGCGCCGCTCAATTTCTCCCGCCAGGCCCGCGAACGCCTCCTCCGTGCATACGAGTGAGCACACGCCGTTTGCCGTGGCGCCGCACGCCGAACTCACCGACGCGTCCGGGCAGGTCCTTTACGCTTATGATGCAGACCGGTGCATTCCTTCAGCTTGTGCTTGCGCTCGCAGCCATTGCGTCACGCCTCAGTCTCGTGCTGTCCGAAGTGAGGAGTGCCCTCGAGGTTTCGTGGGCTGCGAGCTACCGAGCATTGCAGACTCTTTTCGTAAGTCCAAGTCTGCGTAATTATTATGCCATGCCGGCTCACTCGATGATAGCCTGCAGAAGTCGCGAAGGTAAAGAAACTCGTAGATACAAACTCTACAGCTGCACTCCCGCCAGCTCCAGTACCCTCAATATCGACATTCACGCCCTCAGACGTTGTCCCTGAACCAGGCGACGTTCCGGATGAAGATTTAGGCAGTGCTCTCGTCCGTCCCCCTCCCCCTTCCCCTCCCCAAGCTCCCGAAGAGAACGTCATCGCGTTCCACGCGGATGCAGCCACGCAATCGCAGCCCGAGGAGCAGCCATCGGGCCCTGTGGCATACTCGCTGCTTCACGAACTGGCCCAGCCGATCGGTACGCGGCCTCCGATGGGGGTTTCCGTCGGACCCCACGCCGCCCGCTCATTTATCTCTTCGCAGCGACTACGGTGTCCAAATCCGCGGAGAGCGCAACGGGTAGCAAACTGGTTCAACCTGTGGCGGGCGCTCCGAAGAGGAAGAAGGCAGAGGACGATAAGGGCAGAGCGGCAAAGAAGAAGAAAAAGAAGCGGGACGCGATTGACGACATTTTCGGGTTTTAGAGTCAATACAATTGCCCGGATCCATGGGATGGGTTCACCTGGAGGGAAGATATTTTCGTGTCGTCGCGGCCCGCGCAATCGACGCGCAGTGTTATAGTTTGACGATTTGCACGGGCAATCCCATAACCAAGAAACATCATTACATTAATTGTTTGAGTACAGCATGATGCATTTACTGGCCGAAGGTGGGGCGGCTGAAGCCCTTCGAGCCAAACCAGGTGCCCTTGACCTAGCGGAAGGTAAGTCAACGGGATTGGCAGGCAGCAGATGACGAGTCTACGCACCATGTAGTTCCAGTAGACGTAGGGGAAGAAGTCCTTCTTGAGGTAGTAGAAGGCGGAGCGGGGGATAGCCTGGTCGCCAAAGACGTTGCTGAACGACTCCTGGGGCTCAAGGCCGTACTTGAACTCGGCGAGCATGAGCTTGCCGTACCCAGTGAGAAGCTGTGAAGACGTGTGAGACATGGAAGACGCCAAGGTATCGCATTTGCACGTACCGGGCAGCTCGTGTAACCGTCATACTCCGCACCAGCGACCTTACCGGTATCGACCACGGAGAACAAGTTCTCGGTGAGCACGGGCGCCTGAGCAGTGATGGCCGCGGCGGTCTTGCTCGTCGGCAAGCTCGAGCAGTCGCCGATAGCCCACACGTTTCCGAGATCCGCGCTGGTGTGCCGAAGCGTCGCCTTGTCGACAGAAACCCAACCAGCCTCGTCCGAAATCGGAGAGCCCTTCAAGGCATCGAGCGGGCCCATGGGCGGGGAGACGTGCAGAAGCGTGTAGTCGACGTCAACCGTGCCGTCCGCGGTCTTGAATGTCGCCTTGTGCGCATCCGCGTTGACCCCGACGAGGTTGTGTGCAAAGTGGCCGCCAACGCCGCGCTCCTGACGGAGCGCGTTCAGTGCATCCGAGTACTTCTTCACGCTGAACATGGACGGCATGCCCGTGTAGAAGTCAACGGAGACCGTATCGCCGCGCCCAGTGCGCTGGTACCGGTCCCAGGCCATCCACATAATCTTCTGCGGGGCTGTACGCCGACCATGAGCGAGCGGCGAGGACGTGGGAGGAGAAATGACATACCACCGGCACACTTGATAACACCCGCGGGCTGGGTGAAGATGGCCTTGCCTGACCGAAGCGCATCGACGTCCCTCCACACCTTGTCACAGGTGTTGTAGGAGTAGATGGAGGATACGCCGGACGCGGGGTCCGCAAGGGCTTTCTCAAGACCCGGAATGGTCGACCAGTTGATCTGGAGACCGGTGGCGACGACAAGGTTCTCGTAGGTGATCTTGCGGCCGGAGGCAGTCGTCACTGAAGACGACTTAGGCTCAAAGGTTTTGACGTTTTCGGGGATGTGCGCGAGGTGCGAGGGAATGAGCGAGTCTAGCCTCCGGCGAGTCTCATCCTTGGCCTTCAGACCGGCCCCGACAAGAGTCCTGCATGACGGTTGTGAGCAACCTGACAGGGGTCCAGAAGAGGATGTATGCATACCATCCAGGCTATTCGACATGACAGACGTCATAGATTGGGCAGTACGAGATCTCGTGAGCGCCATGTTACGGCACTCCCAGCAGCAACACACACCTGATAGTAGTGATACTCGGCGGCATCGAGGATGGCGATATCACCCTTGTTCAGGGCTTTGCCCGCGCTCTTGAAACGGTTGTAGATCTGGTTTGCAACCGTCAAGCCGCCGGAGCCTAGCAGATGCACGGAGGCGTACGCAGAGCGACGATCAGGACATCATGACAAGATGCGGATTGATATGTCAGTCGTTGCGCACCTGCTCCGACCACGACCACCTTGAACTTGTCCTTGTCCGCGGCGGTGCTCGCCCAGCGGCGGGCGGCAGCAGGCGATGACCTCATAAACGCCTTCGACCTAAGCGCGAGCATCTTTTCCTTTTCGTGTGTGGTTCGGAATTCGCGAGAGTGGGGTGCGGTCCGACGCAGAAGGGAAACAGAGGGTCAGAAAGAGGGGTGGGCGGCGCAGCAGACGGCGGGCGAGTGGAGGTATATGTGCAGACGAGAAATTCGGAATTTGCAGCAGGCGCCCTTCTGGCATATGGCCCGATTCGTCATCATGAGCCACGGCCCGCCACTTCCCTCGACCTCGACCACCTCCGCTAGTCGGGCATCGTCGACCACAGCGCGCGATGCCGTATGCATTCGGAGAGGGAGTATACAGAGCCTTTACCGCACCTGAGAGAGGCCGGAGTCCAGACTAGGTGAGCCTCATGATGGAACCGTACCCCTGGACCGTGCGATGCACGCCGGGAGTCTGCGTAGTAGCCATCGAAACGGCGGGACCGCTGCGTCTTCTTGTCTCCGTCCCCCTCTCCGCTGCCCGCTGTACGTCCACCACGTCCACCGCAAGAGCTGCTCCGGGACGAACTGCTGGCAGTTCACTCACAGTCCTGTCGCATTCTTGATATCCTACTGTCACACGTCTCATTCGCCGCTGGTCTGGACACCTTTGCACGCCCCGCACGCTCACGGCGACATTCCCTCGCTGATACCGAGAGCACTTCAGACGGTTGCGACATCTGTCGCTCTCACACGCGTCGTCGTCGACACATATAACGGCTCCACGGTGCGCTCTCTTGTCTGCGTCGCCCCTCGAAGCTCCTCCGCCGCAGCGCCGGCACTGACTCCCTTCGTTCATTTCGCCCGGTCTCCCGGTGTATTAGTTGCTTCTTTCTTCTTCTTCCCAATCCGCTGTGCGGTAGGTTCCGAATTGCCAACGTAGGTATTTGCGTAAAGCTGTGTGGATTAAGCATACTAACGGTGTTTCAAAGGTTAGGTAGGTACAAGGATCGCTGAGATCGCTGCCGCTTTGAGAGGAAACAAGGTATGTCTCCGTCCCATTCACCATCTGCTTCGCGCCGACTGACTGTTGGACTCAACCCAGTGGGATTAACCTATTCGTGATCAGCAGGACTGTTTCCCCCCGCACGCGTCGTCGACACATAACGGCTTTACGGTGCGCTCCCTTGTCTGCGTCGCCCTTCGAACCCCTCGCCAGGAACTGACTCCCTGCCTTCGTTTCGTGTGGTCTCCCGGTGTATCAGTCACCTCCTCTGCACTCGTTCAGGGCTTGTAACACCTTGGCAATCAGCAGGACTGACTATCGCTCGGGCTCACCAACACCCTCCGTCCCGCCCTTCACGAACAACCTGTAAAGTTCGGTTTGCATGTCTGTCTCCGGCCGATCCAACTTCGGACTTCCCTCCACCCCTCGCGCACGATCCTTCGCGGCGGGACCCACTAGACAAGACATTCCCTCCCGTCCCCAGAGTTCTGCGAGCGATCGGCGTCTCCCTCCGTCTAGCTACAATGCGCCACCGCCTTTGCCTAGCGACCCCCGTGTAATTCGCCCACAGAGATCGTATACAAACCTACCTTCGGCCCCGTCTGGCAGCATTCGCTCTCGCTCACTCGATCGCAGTGCCGGGCCCCGTCATGCTCCTTCACGGTCTGATCCTCCACCCCCGCTTCCAGGCCTTCCCGCTTCCCGCAGGCTTCTCCGTGCGCCAACCCAAAGCCGGGGCAATGGAGGCCTTCACGCTCCTACGCGATCGGTCGATAACTATGGCTATCGCAGGAGCGATGATGTAATGTCAGACTCAGCTTCATCGTCCGGCGGCTCTGGGACATTCTCGCCGCTGAGCGCAGCATCATCCAGGACAAGCATGGACGAGGGGGAGATGCTGGACGAGAAGGACAAGCACACGCCAGCGGGACACGGGTCGTCGCTCTGGTCGAGCATCACGGGCGCGGCGAGCAACCTGACGATCAGCGTCAGCAAGGCGCTGTCCGCGAATGTTGCAGCTTATAGCGGCGAAGGTGTGTTCCCTTTCGTACCCCATCTCCATCTTACAGCACCAGTTATTTACGGAGGTGCCGTATTTTAGTCACGCCTGTGGGAGGAGAGAGTCGTCTTACGCGTGCAATGAAAGCATATCATATCGAGAAGGCCCGCGACCCAGCAGACCTTCCTGAATGGCTCTTCGACGAACGCGAGCGGGGCGTTCGCGGCCATCAAACATCTCCGAAACCCCGTTCGCAGGAGCAGGAAGCACCCCCTTCCGAACCCACCTCGCTCTCCCGCTCGATGACAACGGCGCGCCGCGAAGAGATGCCAATGCCGCCTCGGATCGCCCGTGGCCCCACTCTGGCGGACCGCCGGGCGAACGAGAACAACGCAGGGAGCGAAGAGCACGTCACGAAGTCGATGGCCCGCCTGCGAGCACTGCGCGATGCGAAGCGCAACGCGAAAGTTCGCTTCGGCGGCGAAGACGAAGAGGATTCGCAGCCTGCGCCTCCTCCTGCGCCGGAGCGTCCGGAGCGCTCTGCAGCTCGTCCTGTTGCTCCCTCGTATGGCGCTTCCGCGCCGATCCCGCCGCCTGCCAGGTACGCCCCCGTATCAAGGGAGGCCCCGGAGCGACCGAGGGGCATGCCGGCGCCTCTTGGCGCGGGCGCCCCTCTCGGGGGTCGCGGGCGGCAACCGCGGCTGGGGTTGCCTTCGGGAGTGCGCCCGGTACGAGCGTAGAAGCTGCAAGGCAACGTAGATTTTCGCGGCTCCGGGATGGTGGTTCAATTGGGTTGCGGGTGAACGGATGATACTTCTATATTGGTGAGGGCGCGTGTTGCGTCTGACACCTGTGCCACTTACATGCCTTCCTCGTGTTGTTGGAACTTGGACGCGCACAGGTATCGTGTTGGGTCTTGGGAATGAGCGGTGCGCAGTGATATTGTGGTTATTGTTGTGATAGATCTTGTGTACGTGTGCTCTTACTGGACGGTATACTTACGAAGCCTAAGGCGAGACCCGTCTGACGTTCACAATTCCAATGGGTTGTACAGCATGTCCTCCGTCAGAGCATGCTGATTGACGCGCTGAAAACTGTAGTGTTGATGGCGGGATTGCGCCCTTCTGTTGAGCAGGTCGCCTTGGGGGGCAGCCCGAGGATATGGAGCCGGACGTGCGCGGTGGGTTCACGTCAAGACCGAGCTGATTGGGCCGTGATTGTCGCCAGCGCTGCGTAGTACGTAGTGGACAATGCTGTAATGCGCACCGTGCTATCTCACAGCGGGCAGAAGAGACGGACAGATGGGCTCGCACGATGGGGGATCGCGCATTGCCACCGACCGTTCGTCTTCGTTTCTGCAGGACATTTGGCAGATTACCTCTAGCGGGCAGAAGGCGGCGAGGATATCCGTCGAAGAGCCCAGCTTGGCAAAAAGGTTTGGGAGGCTGAGGCACAATGAACGGGGGAACGGGAAGGAGATAGATGCACATGGCCGGGGGCCTGTGCGGGGGTGATCACGATCATGATACACAGCAGAAAGTCGCTCTTGGCCAATCTTGGAGGAGGAGGCTCTTGAGGGAATCTTTGATAACGGTCTCCAGATATTCCTGAGATGTGAGCCTGAACTTTCCAAGGCCTCCCGGTCCTAAGAAATTATCAAGACGAGTGATCGGATTGGCCAGACATCGTTGATGTCAAGTGGCCTGATTCGGTAAGTTGGCCCGATTCGGAATACATTCCCACACCCCACGAGGCGCACGCCCTCGCATGCACGAAGGGCGCCCGCAACGAGCCTCTGAGCTGCCCCACCAGCCCAAGTGTGGTCGGCTCGTCCGCGCTGCTTGACTCGCGTCCTCCTACCGACCTCGCGTCTTCTTCGCATAATCACATCGTATTCGAAGCGTCATAAGATCGGCATGGCTGGCCAACAGGGCGTCAACAATGCATGGTACGGCCGAGAGTTGGACGTGCACGCAGAGCGATCCACTGATTGGTTATCCAGGACCATTCCCTTCAATCCGGTTCGTCCGGACGGCAGAGTGATCTCCCAAGACGCTGCCCGGAAGCTGGTAGACGACCGGATCGGTGAGTGGCGTATAATTAGCCTGGCGCTCGCTCGCTCACAAAGAGCTCAAGCTTTTGGTCGCCGCCTCGACCAATGCATGGAGGAGGCACGCAGGATCCTCGACTCCCGCGACGCAGGGGAACTGAGGAACTCCGAGGAGGCACAGGCCTGGGTCCTCACTACTGAACGCTTTCGCTGTGAGGCCTCCGAGCACCACCACCGGTGCTTTCGGCTTGCCGAGTACATCGTTCATCTCCATTCGGTCTTCTCTGTCCCCGGTGCTGCTCCCAGTTCTCTCCCTCCTATGCCAGAAGAAATAGTTCACTATGTTGGGTACGAGAGGCAGCAGACAAGTACCGCTAAATAGTGGATTTCCCGGTTCCCTTCTTTTACATTCTTCTCTTCTTCCGTGTCTTTGCTACCACGATCTCCTCCAGCTTTGCGTTGTCCTTTCGTCTCGATCTGGGTCGCCTGCTCTTAGTTCATAGCTATTGTTTGTGTGTACAGCTGTATATATCCGGGGACTAGATGCATGATACCTCGCGACTATATCCGTGCGGAACACCGGTGTGCAAACTGTAGTATGAGCCATATCTTCATATGTAGTCATATGTAGTTGTATGTGGCGAGAAAAGCCAGGGAATAACTCGATTTTTGCCTCCTTCGTCTTCACCAGGACTGATCCAAGTGCTTCGGTGCCCGAACGCTCGCGCAAAGCGCCCACCGCCAGATCAAGCGCTTCGTGCGGTTCGAGTGCAGCAATTTGCTACGCACATTGCACGCTGCTCGACACTTTCTTCGTGCATGGCCAACCTCGCCTCGCCTCAGCTATGGCGGAGAAACAGGAGCCGCTCTCCTGCTGTTCCTCGTCGTCTCATATGGGTGAAGCAGCGTCACTTGTCGCGCCGCCGACTTCTCGCGAAGTTCCGACGTTCGACAGAACTCTATTCTGGCGCCGTCGAAAAACTCCTGGTCGTCCTGCTCATTTCCCTAGTGTCTATCGTCTCCCACTTCGCCACGAACTACTGTATTTCCATCCTGCTGAATCTGAGCTCTACTGCACTGGGATTACTCCGGCTCTTGCCCGTTTGGCACAGCGTCATATACGCGAGTGTCTTCGTTCGCTCATTCTTTCTTGGTATGTAGAGCATCTTAGTTGTGCAGTACTCGTGTTTGCTGACGCCCTAGCTCCAGAACTTGCACAGGATGATAAGCTGGACGTCTGGTCGGTTTTGTGCCGTCGCCGATTCGAAGAGCAGGATGGGGATCCTGTCGCAACGTCGGACACGATCGTTGAAGCAGCGCGGGGCAAAGGTCATGACCTACGCAGCCCACCAATGACGGTTTTTGTGGCTGGAACTAGCCAAAAGACTGCTGTAGTACGTGAGTATGTCCGTGTGCAGAGACCTGAGGTACACCGCACTGACCATCTGAGCTTCAGGAGTCACCTTCAGCGACACGGTCTCGGCTGTATTCGAGGCTCTGCGACGACAACATCTTGTTGCAGAACTCACCCGGGCTCATCAATACATAGTCTATCCCCCGCATTCCCTCGCTCCTCTCGACCCGTCTGTCTCGCTCGAATCAATCGGTGTTGGAAATGGTAGCACTCTTCAGCTACGAACAGCGGTCCTTGGCGGTGCAAGAGATAGCAGTAAGCTATCACGCTTCTTCAGGGAAAGGTATCCTGATTTTTCTATGCAGGTATGCCACGTTCCACCGCCGATCGAAATTTGTTCCCGTCCGAAACCCCCGAACGTACGTGCCTAGATCACAAACTCTTGAATTCTGGCTTACGTTCTGCGCCCTTTAGGATGGGAGCCTTTGACGGGTGCATACCGCGGGTTGTTCCAATGCCGTGTCTGCCCGGCCTCGCAGCCTTTAGAGAAAAAGCGCATTCGGAAGCACGAGAGATCTGGCGGGCACAAGGAAAGGCTTGCAGGCTTGAACGTAGGGGCGGCGTCGCCGTATGTGCGTGAAGGCCAACCACGCAGCACGGACCTGTGGGTATCAGAAGAAGGCGGCGCGACGCCCACCCTTCATGAGACCGTGCGCGCAGCCCTCGTGGACGTTTTTGAGGAGCGCATGGAGACAGCAGGTGGCGAGGATCCTCCGAGTCCGGAAGACCCCTCACCAGCGACATTTGTTGACTGGGAGAACATACAGATGTCCTCGCAAAGGATGTCATTCACCGAGATGGACATACTTCGCATTTCGGAGAGACTACGTTCATACTTACTCGACGAAGGCGCAATCAGCGAACCTTCGGAAGACGGGGAGAACATGCCTCAACGCGACGACGAGGTGACGCCTGAAGGCGCATATGGAGAGGAAGGTCACGGTATGTTTTTCTCCTTACAAACTTAGTCCTCTTGTTGATCGGTTATGGCGGTCAGAGTCTCAAGAGCTGCCTCATGCGCGAGCACATCGCAGGGTGACAGACGAAGACACACCGTGGTTTCCGTGGCCAGACAAGGAGGCAAGCCAAGATATCTCTTCCTTGTGACGCTCTGAGCCTGACAGTTCTTATCACAGACCTGCGTACTGGACATTCTTCGACACGTCCCGCGATGTGCGTTCTCTCAAAGACAGAATACCGTCATTCATTGGGCACTCGCGGCCCTTGGCGTGAAGGACATCCCCTCCGAATTTGTGGTACAACGTGTCACGAAGAGTTTGCAGCAGCTGTGCGGCATATCCAGCATCCGCTACAAGGGGGCAATGGGCCATATATACTACGTCAATGATCTGGCGTGTATGATTGCACAGGTACGGTGTACCGCTTTGCGGGATGGGACTACGGGTGCAAATGCTTACGTGCACTTTCTACAGGAAATGGCAAATCCCCTGGTGGGCCCGCATCTTCGATTCTTCCCTGAGGATGCAGGTGATCAGTTGTCGGAGGCGTGGCAGGGCGCGCGCTGGCTTGACGAGCTAGACCCTAACCTGGCTGCACCGATGATCCGACACCACGGCCAGGACTACTTTGTGTACGAGCCAGTCCAGCTCGAGAACGGGCATGTATGTATGCCCTTCCGATGGTACAAGCAGGGCGAAGAGATGTTTGCGAAGGCGTGGCCCATGGTGCAATCACCGGATAAGTCCGGCTGGATCGTCCATGCTCACTCACCCTTCGACATGAGCACCGGCCAGCTTCTCGCGTCGCTTCCGAAATTGATGGAGACCCACCGGTTCTATAACATCCCCAGCCCCAGCAACATACTCGGTATGGCGTCATGAATGAGCCGTTACGTGCAGTCTCTGACGATCAAATACAGGTGTCGAGGAACTTCAAGGCGGCGGAATTCACCGCTGGACTCACACCGATCCTCGTCAGGGAAACCGTTGGAGATTGCGAGCTCATGGGCGACGCGTGGTGGCTTTCCCGATCTGGTTGTACTGCGATGATACCTCCGGCAACCTCTCCAAGAAGTGGAATAAACACAATTCGTTCCTCTTCACCGCCGCTGGGCTCCCCCGACGTCTCGTCCATCGAGAGTCCAGTATCCACTTTCTTACGACCTCCAACCTCGCCCCACCACTCGAGATGCTCGACGGGATTGTGGAGCAGTTACGGTTAGTATTATATCTCATTCCAGAGCACATTGGTCTCACGCTGCTTTACAGGGACTGCCAGGAGTCAGGTATCTGGGCGTGGGACTGTGTACACAAGGAGGTCGTACTTGTTGTCCCATCCGTTCTTGCGATGCTCGGGGATAACCCAATGCAGAGCGAGATTGCGTGCCATGTCGGACTTGCAGGCAAGCTCTTTTGCCGGGTATGCAAAGTGTTCAAAGGTCGCTCGTCTGCAGATGCCGCGGAGGATGAAGACGATGACGACGACGACAGCAGGTCTGTTGGGTCGGGCTCCGATGCCCTCAGCGATACGGAGGGGGGCAGCCGCACCATGGAAACTATGGCTCAGATGGTAGATCGGATACATCGGTTCATGTCGGTAAGTCCAGAATACTCCCGATGCGCGAGCGAGTACGATAACAATCGTGATATATAGATTGGGCTCTTGCGTTCTCGGAAGGATACACTCCGGGAGCTTCAATCCCAGTTCTCCGATGCAACGCAGATTGGCGGTCAAGCTAATGTCAAAAAAGCGCGGACGCGGACGGGCATACGAGACACCTACCAGTCGTTCTTCACCGAGCGGCTCTTCTCGCTGACTACTGCACGCGGCAAGAGCCGGGACGAGAGGATGGGCGAGGTCGCTGAGTACCTACGTACAGTACCCTGGGTGGAAGAATCTGCAAGAAGTCCAGTATGGAGAATCCACGGTGCGTCTCATCTTTTTCATAGCCATCTTGTTGCATATCTGACATCCCGCAAGACTTCGATCCCCATACAGATACGCCAGTCGAGATTCTGCATGTCATACTCCTTGGCTTCGTCAAATACCTTTGGCGTGATACTGTCAGCCGTCTCAAGGATCCCGCCAAGCAAACTCTAGTCGCCCGCCTCTCATCGTTCGACGTTTCAGGCCTTGGTCTTGCGCCATTGCTCGGGACTACTCTCGTCACCTACGCGAAGTCACTAGTGGGTCGCGATTTCCGCGCGGTCGCTCAGGTGGCCCCCTTCGTTTTGCATGACCTGCCTGGGATACCGGATGAGCTACAGCGGGTATGGGTTGCTCTTGCACAACTTGTCCCGCTCGTATGGCAGCCTACAATAATGGACTTCCCGTCACATAAGGTGCGTAGTGCTCTTAATTACGGCGGCAGTATAATTACACCGCTGAGACCTGGTCATATTTTGCAGGTACGATTGCAAGAGGCGATTGATCGCTTTCTCGATACAACGTGCCAGCTCACGCCGCGATGGTTTAACAAACCAAAGTTCCATATCATTCTTCACCTCCCCGAGCACATCCGACGCTTTGGTCCGCCAATGCTCTTTGCCACTGAGGGCTTCGAATCTTACAACGCCATCATCCGGTCTCATAGCGTTCATAGTAATCATCGTGCACCATCCCGTGACATCGCGTCGGGTATGGCACATCATAACCGCGTTCGGCACTTCTTGAGCGGCGGGTATTTCCTCATGCCTGTCCTTGTTGATGGACGGGAGGACGAGATCCGCGAAGACAACACGGCGGAGGCCACGGCGGCGGCAACTTCACGACCGCACTCCCCCTGGCTGCGCAAATTGGCACGCCTCAACCTCGAGGACATCCGCTGGCGCTGCATGGGGCCCGCGCCGATGAATCTGCTTTCATCTAACTCCGATGAGGTCGGTGTCGATGTCTTGGAACTTTTCCATCTCAACACGACAAAATGCGACGAAGAAATTGGTATGTCTTCTGCTATCTTCATCATTGACACGAGTTAAAGTGGCTGACACTTCTTTTGAACAACAGGGCTCTGTCGCGGACTCAGCGAGCTGAAGCCATGGAGCACAACGGTCGCATCAAGTTGCGGCACTAGCCTCCCACGTTTGCCTGGCGCATCAACACGATCTCGCCTCTGTCGCACAGCGGAGAAAATTCTTCTGCACGAGGACGGATGGTACAAGTCTTCTGGGCATGCATGGGTACTCTACCGCGCTTCGGATAGGCCCGCGACGGCTCCGGGCCTGAGCACGGCAGGCTCGCCGCTGTCTGATCAAACTCGGCCTCTCGCTGTCGGCCGACTTGCAGAGGTCATCCAGCTGGATGGCCCAAGGAACGAAGGGTTCGGTCGGGCAGACTATCTCCTGGTTCAGGGCTGTGCCCCTGGCGACCCTCACCCACACTATGGTATGCCCCGTATCACCCTCTCCGAAGCGAGTTATGTGCTTGTTCCCATGGAGGTGAGTTCCCAAGCTTCTAGCTTTGAAAGACTCTGGGTCTGATGCGAACAATAGAACGTCATCTGCGCCGTTAATGTCCAGCACAACTGTCGAGATCAGAAGTGCCAGCTTGCGAACACCCGTGTTGTACGTCAAGAACACGAGAACACAACCCAGCGTGCCGCTGAAGTCCGCCATTCATCGGTCCCTGACTACGTCCTTAACACCGGCCAGATGCGTAGTGCGGCGCTGATCATGCCGCTATACCCTCGTGTGCCCCAAAACTCGAATAGGGAGGAGATGGTCCATCACGCTGTCATGCGCGAGATCGAGACCCGAGGTCAACGTGCGGGGGGCCAGCGTGGAAATACAAGTTCTCGCACTCGGGCCTCTCGTGCATCCCCTCAAACTACACCTCGTGGATCAAGACATTCTACTCCGACTCCTCCTAGTGCTGCCAACGCTCCAGCTGCTCACACGACCGCCGCTGCGCAGTCCAGCGTGTCGCATCATAGCAGTAGGCCCGCACCACACCCTAGGGCTTCGGGTCGACGCTTTGCCCCCGTCCCTGCCGCTTCCCTCAGCCGGACCGCACTTCTTGCGTCATACGAGCTGCCGTCCTTCGCTTCGAGTTCTCGAATCCAATCTTCGATAGTACCCTCTGACCCCTCCGCCGCGATGCCGCTTCCCCGGTGGCTGACAGAACCTGAACGCTAGCTACAAGCCCATGCCAATTACCGTATGATATTTCGCATATTTTGTATATTATTTTGAGGGCCGATGGCGTGCTGGAGTGTGTACATTGACGGTTTTACTGTCGTTGGAACAGATGTGGGTCCTGAAGTCACTGTGACATAACACTGTGACACGATGTACACGCAAGCCCAACACCGTCGAACACTCCTTCCTCAACACCACCGAGTTGGCACCTCCGGTCGCCATGTGCAGCTCCTCTCCTGATTCACTTCTCGATGAGTTCTGAGCAAGTTCAAGGCAAGATATCTTCAACCCTCATGAGATCGCTGATCTGACATCCGCACTCCTCGACAGCGTGCCCCCCCTTCAACGTGTCAGTTGCATGCATCACCAGGTACGCCTGCTAATGTTTTTCAGGCTTAGTCTCATTCCAAACTTCACAGATTTTCTGATGATGCCAGTTGCATACCAGACCGGTCCGATGGGTGAGTAAGATGAGGTGTTCAGTGGCGAACACCAGACCCGCAAGCTGGGGTGTGCGTAGAGCGACGCAAGCTATAAATGATGCGCCAGTACGTCCATAACCCTCGCCCTTCTTCCCTGCTGCGACTTGCGCCTGCTTCCTCACTCGCTCATTGCTTGCAATGTCCGCCGTGAACGCAGGCGTCGGTATGTCAAACCCCAGCTCTGGACTCGGAGAGACGCCTACGTCTCGCCGCCTTAACGTTCTTATCGACAAGGTGGCGAATGCAATGCAGCTCAGCAACAAATTCCGTGCCGAGCTTCACGTATTCAAGGAGGTACGCATTCTTTCTGCTTTCTAACTCACTGGGAACACTACTGACGATTGTGTACAGTTCGTATTGGACTTAGACCCGATGCACTGGCGCGTTATCGTGGTACAGCAAGCATCAGTCTACAAGTCTCTGGATCAACAGGAAGAAATTCTCAAGGCCATCGCGGAGGTGAAGGAGGACGGGAAGCAGGTGCAGTCGCAGATCGCGAAGCGCTTCGCCGTCGACAAGGACATGAATGTATGTTGCGTGCCGCTACCGTAAGATGTGCTAACATTTCCTTACAACGGCAGGATGATATCCTCACTTTATGCAAGCAACTCGTCGTTGAGGGGCTGCGGGATGAGTACGACATCGCCGATGAGGCCTTGGTTTGTGCACTTGTACCTCCGCACAGCATATATTCATAGCTCACCTTCCCATTCGTCAGGAAATGCTCAAGGATCGAGCTGCGTACCCTCGTTTCGCACAGGTCTGGAACTCGGCATCGAAGATCAAGCTCGTCGTCTCAGCCGTGCGCACCCAAGGCTCGTACGTGCGTCGAGAATACCGTGGTCTGGTCAGTACTGTCTTCTGTGTATCCACGGTACACTTCTCACCGCTGTATATCTCACAGCTCGTGAACACGACCACGAACCCCTTGAAGAAGTGCGGTCTCACGGCATGTGTTCGCGAGTATGTGAGGAAGTTTTCCCGGACGGCCAAGATCACCCACGAGTTGGTTATCTGGGTTGCTATCCTGGTGAGTGCGAGACGACGATGCTGTCTATTTGCTGACCCTCTCGATATCAGCGCCAGTTCATCCGAGACAACCGGGACTTGGTGTCTCTTCCCGACGACGCCGATGGGCCGGTTGTGGACGCCGAGGAGCAGCCACAAGCGAATGGGCGCAAGCGCAAGCGCACCGCTGGTGGGCGGCCAGCGAGGAGCTTCTGGGGCGAGTTCAAGGAGTGGGTCAAGGAGAAGAAGAGCGAGGACGAGTGGACAGATAACTTTTGCAGCGTCGGATGGATTGCGTTCGTCCATCTTCATTCGATTCAATGACGTTTTGAGCTGACGTCTGTGCAGGCACATCGAAGACTGTCTTGAACAGGAACGTCGTGACTTCCCAGACGATCAGCTCGCACTCGTCCCGCAACGCTTCCAGTCGACCTCGCGGTCCCAAATCGAGGCGGCGCCGACGTCTCATCCTAGCGCCGACAGAGGCTTGGGGCTTGCATCCAGCGGCGTCGGCAACTTCCTGCTCCACCCTACCGTCCAGCCCCACGCCCAGTCTTCTGCGACCGACGATCTGGCGAGCGACGTTGTCACAGAGCAGCGCTCCGACAGTTCTGAACTGCCGCCGATGCATGCTCTCTCGATGTCGTCACGATCGACTACGTCGTCATGGACGCCGTCTCCTCGCTCTCGGGTGCAGTCGCCCTTACCTGCGGATGAACTGCCGACTGGTGGCTCTGCGGGCACCTCGCAGACGTTGTCCTACGTCCCTCGTGTTCCACCTCAGCACGATCATCCGGTTGGGTCCTCGTTGCTGGGCGGCTCGTTGCCGCGGATGAGCGTCGGGGACTCCTCTCACAGCCGGCTGGAGGAGTTCAATTCCAGCTCTCGATTCCCCGCTGCCGAGAGTCGAGCACAGTTCCCTGGTCTGCCTGGGTTCTCGGCGCTCGTGAATGAGGCCCCCGGGGCTCGACTTCCCTCACTTGCCTCGCCGACTCGGCCGTCAGCATCCTTCGCGCCGCCTCATTTCCACGCCGCCTCCACCAGCACTCCTGGACCCCATCGCTCTGACCATTCGCAACGCTCTCCTCTCTCTCAATACGGCGGGCATGCTGCCACCCAGGCGTCGTCATCGACTTCCGGCCCTCGTGGTCCGTCGCTCCACGGTGCTTTCCAGTCCTGGTCCGGTGCGTCCACGTACGGACGGTGAAGAATGGCTACGCCTCATGGTGTTCTATGGTTAGTATGTGCTCCTTGATGCTACTATAGCTGGCTAATGTTACCCTACAGCTCTATGTTCTTTCCGAAGTAGATATCAGTTTGCATATCCTGTCGTTGTGTCGGAGTCTCGTATGTCGTAGGTAGTAAAACCCGTTTAATAGAATATATGTCATTTCGCTGCTATCACTGTACTATGGGCGCCTGGGTATGTGTGGCGATTCGGGACGGTTCGGGACAACTCGGGATGCTACCGAAGTAGATGTGGGAGGCTGTGATGCTGGGGAATATCATACCGATCAATCTCGAGGTTTTCTTGGGATTTACTCATCTTGGGACGTTCCCGGTGGTCTCCAATTGTGCTTTGCTCGGGATCCTCCACGTGAATTCTTGGAGGCCAGAAATCGCAAGAATTCTTGGTTGCCGACTTCTACCGTGTAGAGGAGTGGTGTACCTGGACGCGGAACGATGAGTTTCACGCGCTCACGCTAGCCGCACTGCAGAAGCATTGCGTGCAGATGCGCTGTCGAGGAAGACGGCGGCGAGTGCATCGCAGCTGATGCGGGTGGAGTGGGCCAAACGAGGGCATGATGAACGGGTGCACCGCTGCGAGTATTTTTGCCTTTGGGGTGCAATAATAGAAGCTGGAGAGATGGCGATGGAGGAGGAAGAGGACCTGGGTGGGTGTTGTGATGGCAGCTGTCGCGAGGAGGGAGCTCGACAGATCGCGTTGGTGGCCATTGGCTGGTGGGCGGCGCGTACGAGTCGCCCGCGGCTGAACGCGCGGATTGGCTGGGGTCGGCGAGGGCGGGCAGAACCCTTGGGCCGTTCTTTTGGTTTGCCGGAGGCCCGAGTCCGAGGGCGTGATGAGCGTCGATGGATGATCTGTCGCCATGGCGAGTCTGCGCTTCAATCTCCGAACGCGCTCAGCTCGTCCTCCGATATAAGACCTCCCGCCTCTCCCCTTCCCTGGTCTCGTCAACCTTTTCGTTCGCCCCCTTCGTTCTTTTGCCTCCGGCTCCCTCTTAGTCGAGTTGAATCTCGACTTCCCCTCTTTCTTTTCGTTCTTCGAGGTCTGTGCTCTGCGCCTTCCCACCGCCCTATCTCCATATGCTAATCGACATGCGTTCTCCCACAGATCACCTCCTTTGACAGGACAGCAGCCGCAAAACCTCAGGGAGGCATATTCCAAACGTCTAGATCGACGCATTCCTGTCCAGTCCCCACGCCAGCCCCTACACACCTCGACGGTCTTTTTAGCTCACGTTAATCATCATGCGCGTCCTCTCCGCTTTCGTCGCCTCGTCCCTCCTTGCCGGCCTTGCCGCTGCGCTCCCCGCTCCCCAGGGTGGTGCCCTCCTCAAGCGCACCGACTCTAGGTAAGCTTTACCGTGTGTCTTTCCTAATTCAGTAACTAAGATCGCTCCCAAGCTACTACGGCTCCAGCGACTCGTCGTCGGGCAGCAGCTACGGCAGCTCCTCTTCCAGCAGCTACGGCGGCTCGTCGTCGAGCAGCTCCTCCGGCAGCTACAGCGGTTCTTCGTCTGGCAGCAGCTATGGCAGCTCTGGCTCCGGCTCCGGCAGCTCGTCGGGCAGCTACGGTGGCTCGTCGAGCTCCAGCAGCGGCTACGACTCGTCGAAGTCGTCGTCCTCTTCCAGCTCCGACTGCATGAGCAGCGGCTCGTGCGACAGCTCCTCGAGCAAGAGCTCCTCCTCGTGCTCTGGCAGCTCTTGCGACAGCATGTCCTCTTCGTCGTCGTCTGCCTACATGGCGCAGTCCACCATGTACGAGGCTACCTCTTCCGCCCTCGCGACCTCGACGAGCTCGAGCTACGGCTCCATGTACACCAGCCCCTCGTACGGCTCTGGCTCCAGCAACTGGGGCAGCTCCGGCTACAACGACTGCGTGCAGCAATGCATTGCGTCGTTCGGCCCCCCTCCCGCGAGCTACACTCCCCCCAGCAGCACCAGCGGTGGTGACAGCGCGGGCAGCACTGGCACTGGCGCCACCCACACCGTCATCGTCGCCCCCACCCAGGGTGTCCTCCGCTACATTCCCTTCGCCGTGAACGCATCCGTCGGCGACACCGTCATGTTCATGTGGGGCGCCAAGAACCACACCGTCACCAAGTCCTCGCAGCTCGAGCTTTGCAACAAGACTAGCGACGCGCCCTTCGCGTCCGGTGAGCAGAACGCGCCGTTCACGTTCACCCAGGTCGTCAACTCCACCGACCCGATCTTCTACTACTGCGGTACCCCCGGCCATTGCCAGAAGGGCATGTTCGGTATGATCAACCCCCCTTCGGTCTACAACGCTGCCTCCTCCGTTAGCCAGATGATGGGCTCTGCCGTCTCCAACTCCTCCGACATGGCCGCGATGATGGCGTACACCGACAAGATGACCAACGGCTCGACTCAGGCTGCCAACTGGGGTGCGAACATCGACATGTCGAGCATGCCCGACTGGGCCCACAGCTCGGTCCTCGAGAACGTCCTCTACACCCGTGCCTTCCTCGGTGCTAACCGCGAGACCCTCAAGGACGACGGCACCGTCGACCTCAACTCCAACGGCGCGCCCCTCTCGCTCCCCACCGACATGACGACCGTGAACAACGCCGTCGATGCCTCGCCCGCTGCGTCGGCTGCCGCGTCCACCTCTGCCGCCCCTGAGGCGCCCTCGACCTCCGCGGCCGGCGCTGCTGCCTCCACCACCGCGAAGCCCAACGGCGCTGCGTCCAACGTCGCGTCGAGCGCGCTCTTCGGTGTCGCCGCCATCGCGGCCGCCATGCTCGCGCTCTAAGCGTGAGGTGTAGGGTTCCCTTACGATCGTCGTTGTGTACATGGACACTCATGGACTAAGGCGCCGTCTATAGCCATAGCTCTCGGACACTTCTCGCGCAATGTAGATTGCTACGATACCGCTTTCCACCTTGGTGTTTTCTGCTGCGCTCACGGACTCTCGGACTCTTTCTAGCTATACCTCCTGCCGTATTGCTGCTCTCGTGATCTCTTACCCTTTTTTACCTTACACTACTCGCATGCGAGGAAAAGGTCCCCACATAGCATTAGGGCAGTCGCTGATTAGGTAGCAATACTATCAGGTCTGACGCCTCCACATCTTCTTGGCTTCTGCCAGCAGTGTGAACACCGGTGTGAGCGCGGCGATCTCTCGGAAAGTCCCCACCATTCAATCCTCCATGGTGGGAGTCGCTTGGAGTCTCTTTCGTGTCGATCACACGGCCCTGTACTCGTGGCTACCCACCATCCCCGCTCGGAATCATCCAACCATTCATCCGTGCGTTGCCGTTCTGGTGAGTCTTCTACACATTGCAGCTGCTCTAGGCCAATCCTGATGCTAATGCAATACAGACGTTACTACATCGAAATCCAACAGACGAATAGTGTTACTACATCCTCCGGGGCGCGGCCGCCATGCCAGTCCCACAGCGGTTCTCACAGATACAGTGCGTACAGGAACCCGTCGTAGCCCTTCTCGCTGACGGTGCCAATCGTCGTCGCGTCGACCTCCTTGTCCTCCTTGATGTGCGCGAGCAGGTTGCGCACTCCGCGCACGTTCTCGTCGTCGATGTCCGGGTTCGCGACCGTCCCGTTGCGGATCACGTTGTCGACGATCTGCACACACATCCCCCGCGCCGCAATCAGCATTCGTTCGTCGCGCTGGGGATAAGAAGAGGAAGAGGGAGGGGACGCACGATGATGCCGCCGCGGCGGACGAGGCGCTTCGCCTGCAGGAAGTAGGTGAGGTTGCTGGCCTTGTCGGCGTCGATGAACGCGAAGTCGAACTTCTCGTCCGACGGCAGCGTCTGGAGCGTCTCGGCGGCGGGCCCGACGAGCACCTTCACCTTGCTCGCGACGCCGGCGTACTCGAAGTTGTTGCGGGCAACCTGCGGGCGACGACAGGTGAGTGCTATGCGCGATAAGGACGCTGACGACCAGTCGTACTTCGGCAAAGTTCTCCTTCAGCTCGCAGGTGATCACCTGGCCGTCCTCGGGGACCGCCCGCGCGAACCAGATGGTGGAGTACCTGTGGGCGGAGAAGGTCAGCGAAGCAAGCGACAAGACGATCCGCAGTCGACCCACCCTCCGAGGGTGCCGACCTCGAGGATGCGCTTCGCGCCGATGCTGCGCGCGAGGAGGTGCAGGAGCTTGCCCTGCCCGGCGTGGACGTTGATCTCGGGCAGCCCGTTCTCGTCGCTGTACTTGAGCGAGCGCTCGAGCGCGTCGTCCTTCGGGATCAGGAACGACGCGTGGAAGTCGTCGGAGCGGACCCAGTTGGGATCGGGCTTGGAGAGCATGGCGAAGCGGCGGTGGGGGTGCTGGGGGTGGGGGGCGTCGGTGCTGGACATCGTGGATCGCGCGGGGGGCTTTATACTGGTGGTGGTTCGCAGGAGGGAATCCTGGGCGAGGCTGCGGGCGCACACACTCGCCAGACCCTCCCGGCCGAGGCAGTGGTACGGCGTCCGTATCGTCGCACTGACTCGCACATGTTCCCGCCACCTGCGCCGAATGTCTGAATTCCGGGTCCTACGCCGCGGCGCGCGCACACGCTGTATTCACAGCCCTTTGTGCCATGCAGCGCCGCGAAGAGGCGATTGTGTGTGAATGGTGTGAATTGCGCGACGGCCCTGCGAGAGCAGCGTCGACGGTGTGAGCGGTGGTCGTGGACCTTCGCTCGCCCGCCACTGCGGCCACCGACGGTGATTCTGAACTCTGTGGGGGCTTATCTGATAATCTACTCCGCTCCTGTGGCGACGCAGCTGAATCTAATCGCGGAACGCACGTGATTGACCGCGTCGCGTGGTTGTTGACGAGCGTGACGCGTGGGAACATTGACGCGCCGCGACCTGAACACGAACACCATCATCGGATCCACCCCCGCCTCCCCGCTCACCGTCCAAGTCGGCGCTCGGGCCCCGCCAACCGCTCACCATGTCGTCGCGTCTGACCGCCGCTCAGGTCATCGCCCAAGGAGAATACCTGCAACCCGACTTTGAGCCGTCGTCTCTCACGGTGGCCCAGCTCCTCGGCGTGTTTGGATACCACAATGTCAAGTACCCCTCGCAATACACCAAACCAAAGCTCGTCCAGCTATTCCACGAAGAGATCAAGCCCAAGGCGAAGAAGTACACAAAGGAGCGCATAAAGCGCGAGAACAGCCAGGCCAGTGAAGATGGCATTACCGATGGAGTTACCGGACGACCAATCAACGAGGTCAAGAAGGTGCGACTTCTCACTTTGACCTGCGCACTTCGTTACTGATTTCATTTTAGCCCGTTAGACGAACTTCTAGACGACTTTCGAAGACCCCAGCAGCAGAGGAGCACGCCGATGCCGAGGCCAGCGCCCCCGTGAGTGCTGCAGTATCTGTGGCTACCGTTCAAGCTAATGATAACGTCACTGCTTCCCCGTGTAGCCTAAGCGCCGTCGCTCCTCCGCCGAACCCTCCCTGGGTGGGCCCTCAAAGAAGAGATCCGTGAAGCCCACAGAACCTGTCGTTGTTGAGGAAAGCGAGCCGGAGGAGGCCCCCGCTCCTGTGGCCCGTAAGCCCGGCAGACCAAGGAAGACTGTGTGTTCAATAATTTCTTAGTCGGTAGCCATTTCGCTTATGATATTGAACGCAGGCTCCGGACGTAGCCCCTCAAACGAGACGTGTGTCTCGTCCGATAACCGAAGATCCCGAGTCCGGTTGGGAGGACAACAATATCTTCCAGTCCGGTGGAGAGTCCTCCCCGATGCGCCCTTCGCCAGTGCGCCCCAAGGCGCGCAAGTCGCTCGCAGCTCGACCAGCGCCTAAGTCGCGCAAGTCGATGTCCGCACCACCGGAAATGTTGTCATCTCCTTCGCCGCCGAAGAACAAAGGGAAGGAGCGAGAGCGACTCTCTTCCGTCAAACCTCCGGAGAGTAAATTCGAACCGGACTTGCCTGCGGAGGTGTACAAGCAGAGGGAAGTTCCGGTGCATCAGTCTCCCTTCCGTCAGCGACTCTTTGCACGCGAACTCTCCATTGTGTCGGACGTGAAGGAGGTCGAAGAGCCACCCTCACAAGAGGAACCACCGGTAGCCGCCTTCGATGAAGCTGACCACGCCCCCGCACACGACGAACTCGTCCAGTCCGAAGATGGCGAAGTCTACTCTGACAAAGAACACGACTTGGACGACGAAAACGTAGCTGCGGTCTCACAACGAATCGCAGATGGCGGTGCGATCGCCAAGTACGACGTTGCGGACGAAGCTCCTCGTCGGCATTGGTTCCTCCGCTTCATCTTTGCGCTATTCGTCCTCTCAACAACCCCCGTCATCTATCAATACAAGCAAGAATCCTCGAGTATCGGCTTCTGCGACACTGGATCGAGCACAAACCCCGTTCTCGATGGGCTACGAGCCCACAGGGCCGCGGTCTACAGCTGTAACGTCGAGAATCGGACCACGCTATGGCCTCATCCCGGACCCGACGGCACCACCTCTGTTTTGAGCCCCATTCCCACTGCGTCCGCCACGGGTGTCACTGGTGACTCGCAATTGTCGGCCGCAACCGAATCAGCAGTTGCATGTCCTGCCCCACCCTTGGTACCCTTCGCTCAGCCCGACGAGTGCGCCCCCTGTCCTAAGCACGCTACCTGCACGCCCAACTCGGTGACTTGTGAAAACGGCTACATCCTGCGCCCTCATCCACTTCTGGCCGTCTTCCCCGTCCCGTACACCAACAAGGAGGCTCACAGCGCATTGCAGACTTTCGAGCGGCCCTCCAACTTCGCAGCGGAGTCGGATGTTTCTCGTATCGTCTATTCTGCGTTGTCTTATGCGCTCGACGGTCTGCCCTACTTCGGCCCGGTGGCCGTTCCCCCTCGTTGTGTCGAGGATCCGCGTCGCAAGCGACACATCGGCGTCCTTGGCAAGGCCATTGAGTCGATTCTCGCTAATGAGCGTGGTCGTAGGCTTTGTGAAGGCGTTGGTGTGGGCGTCCCCGAAGGAGACGACGCGGCCGAGGCACAACGTTGGGGCATCGAAGTGGAGAAACTGCGCGAAAACATCAAGGAAAAGACCGCCGTAAGTCTTTGATCCGTCTATTCACGCGTGGGTACTGATCGCTCGCCGAAAATCTGTAGCCTAGCATGTTAAACACGCTTGACGATACCTTCAACGAAGCTGTGCAGCAACTCTTGCAGTGGGGCGGCGTATTCATGGGCGAAGACGCTACGTACGTGGATCTCTAACCTTACCCTGGTGCGCGTGCTGATAGAGACGGCCGTAGTGGCAAGCGCTATCTAGCTCACAAGACTCCGGTCATGAGCTGGGAGTGTTCGCTAAGGGTAAAGACAAGGCAAGCCTGGTCCGAGTGGCAACGGTCTATCCTAGGTGCGTTTGACATCTCGGCTTACACAGCCCGATCGTTAGTGTGTAGCCACATTCTGACTTGCCTGCATCCGCTCTAGGGACCACGCTATCTATCCTCACTGTGATATACGCGCGGCAGCGTCAGGCACGCAAGGCCGTCGATGACGAACGCGTCGCATCCCTCGTTACCGTCGCACTGGAATGTCTCCGCAACCAGGAGCTCGCACACCACACCGATCCGGTCATGGCCCCGCGCCCCTACCTGTCGTCGCTGCAGCTTCGCGATCTTGTATTACAGGACGTGCACTCCGTGGGCGAGCGCAAGCGGCTCTGGTCACGCGTCGAACGGATCGTGGAAGGGAACGCGAACGTGCGAACGAACCTCGAAGAAGTCGAGGGCGGAGATGAGCAGCGGGTATGGAGGTGGGTCGGCAGCGCGGGAAGGACCCTCCCTCCCGGCACGCCTGGTGTGAAACGGCTCGAGTATGAGTTCGAGGAGAGGGGGGAAGGGGGGCGGATTGTCGCCTGAACTATGTGTGATCCCCACGCGGCTACGGTACTGATGTCCTTTTTCGCTTGACGTGTTCTTCTCTCTTCTTCTCTCCGGCCGTACGTACGAACGCTCATCGATGCTGCTGATGATTTATGATGTTTTAGCATGTGCTCTCCTCCGCCGCTTGTCGTGTCTTCTCGCCCGAACGCCCCTATCCCCCGCTATGCAACCCCCCTTCCGTTGTTTTATAACTATATCTATCGCTGTACTTCTAGGTCATGACGTGATCGAAGAGTCTACTACACCCTATTACCCAATATGTACCTTCCGCGCGTGAAGCTTCCTCTCAGTCGAATCGTCCGAAGCTACGACGATTGCTTCCGGATAGCAGGCTTCTCCCCATCAGACCCGTTCCCGAGCCCGCTCGTAGTACGTCTCGACGAGTCTGAGCTACTCTGGCCTGCTCGATGACAGCGTCTGGTCGTCATGCATGCGGTATTTCGAGACGCGAAGCGCAGCGGAAGGCTGGATATGTCAGACTGACGACCTTCCGGCGGAACGTCTATCCCTCTCAACAAACAACTCGCCCACTATGGGCATATGTCCCATTCATGAGGACCCCACGCTCACGAAGCTCCCGGGCGAAACACATCCGTCTGCTCCCTGCTCGATGCGCCGGGGCCCGGCACACTAGCAGTGCCGCGCACCCGGAATTTCCAAAGCAGCTGTGTGGGACTCGCTCGCCGAGACGCTGGGCGTCCGGTAGCCATGTGTTCGCAGCTGCGGCCGCCTAACCCCCCAAGGGAAGGGTTCGAGGTGCCACCGTGACGATCCACCCGCCCGCCCGGGGGGAGGTTCGGACTCGGACTGGGACGCGCGGCGCCACCGATCTCGCCCTCCACTCAATCTCACCGCATGCATCGAACCGAGGTGTTCGCATTCATCTCCGCGGCCGGCGTGCAGATGTTCCGCCACGGTAAGGAGACGGCGCAGACCGAGTGTAGACGGACGTGGTTCGGTCGACGGGGGGTGGTTCACCTGTGCCGTTGTGGAAGGAGCGAGCCGAGCCTAGCTGAGCGAGCCGTTTCATTACGGTGTAGGGTGTGTGCGATGCAACTTTGTCTGCGAATGCGAGTTTCTCGAGCACCTGCGATGCCTGATGGAATGGCGCATTGCTGGCTTCCTCCTGCGTTGCTGTATAAAGGGGTCGGGCTACTCAGCGAAATGCACTGCCCTCGGGGCCTACTTGCCTCTTGCGTATCCAATCTCGCTTCCCGCCCTGCCGGAGATGAGGCTGTAGGTATACACTATACACTATATTGCACGCGGGGATATACAAACGGACCTCGGCAGCGGGCCCACCGTCTTCGAGAAGCAAGAAGGCCGCGACATCCCCCAATATCAATGAACCCCGTCGCGGGCGACCCTACACGGCCGAACCCTCCGCCCAACACATCCGTCCACAAATGTCAGCGCATGCCCGGGGGGACGGACCACGTCGCGTCCCCGAGCGGGATGCCGGCCTGGATCTTCTCGATGAGCGCACGCTTCATGAACTGCTCCTCTGCGAGCACGCGCGTCGTCTGCGTGTTCAAACCCAGGGGCGTCAGCTTCGCGAACACGCACACGGACACGAACACCAGAAAATCAAGGGGGAGAGGGGTGATTGCGACGCAGGCCGCGAAGGGAAACCCCGCCCACGTCCAAGGACCAGGGCGGGCAGAATGGTGGTGAGGGGACGAGGGGACGGGAGCGAAAAACGCACACGGAGGAACCGTTCAAGGTCGACGCGGCCGGCGTTGAGCGCACGGTGCAGGTGGTATATCGTGTCTTCGATGGCGTTGTCCTCCGCGACGAGGTTTACGAGCCTGCGGCGTTACGTTGTTGTGTCGTTTGCGGGAGCGAACACGTCGGGGTTGGGCGGGTGGCGGTGCAGGGGCAGCAGCGGGGTGCAAAATTCGCGTCAGTGAATGTTCGCACTCTCCTCCACCCCAGGACTCAGGCAAAATGCACAAAATATTTCTCGAACCGAAGAGAAAGAAAGGAACAGAGGGGAAAATATGCATTCCGCACAGACACGTACTGGTTATGCACAATCGTCGTCGAGCACACGAGCTCGTCCACCTCGGGGTCGCCCTTGCGTTTCAGCTCCGCGACGCTGCGCTCGCCCGCGCCGACGACCGCGCCGAGCCGCGCCGCGACCCCGCGGCACACGTCGCGCACGGCCTCCAGGCGCGCCATCTCGTCGCGCAGCGCGGGCGCCCCCGCGAGCAGGTCCGCCTGGTGCGCGCGCAGCCGCTCCGCGTCGATCGCCATCGCCTGCGACAGCGACGCGAGCTCGCCCGCGAGCTTCCCGTGCACCGTCTCGTGCAGCCTCAGCAGCTCCGGGTTTGGGGGGCGCGGTGGGGCGGGGGCCGACGAGTGCGGGGTCTCCGTCTGTTGGCCGTCCTCGTCCTCGGCGTCGAGCAGGTCCGGGGGCGGGACGGACGGCGGGGCGGGTGGCGGTGGTGGCGGCGCACCGGACGGGGGCGCGAATGTGGGAGGGAAGGGCGGCGGGGGCGGCTGCGCGCTTGGTGGCGGTGAGACATATGGTGAACGCCCCGCCGAATTACCGGCAGTATGCTGGGGCGTGACATACGGCGGGGAAGCAGCATATGGCGAGTAGGCCTGCTCAGCAGCGCTGGGAGGCCCGGAGCTTGCGGCGTACGCGTTCGGCGGGGACATTGCCCGGTATGCAGACGCAGACGCGCCCGCCGGGGCCATCCCCCGCGAAATAGCGGGTGGGAGCGGCGGAGGTGGGGGCGCAGGCGGGCTGGTCTGCGACGCTGCCCGATATGGCGGTTGTTGTTGCGATCGAGCCTGGTTCAGAAGGGGTGCAGGGCTCGATGGCGCGCCGGGCGCCCACCCGGGGGCGTACGCCTGCGGGGGCAGATCAGCGTAGTGCCCGCGCGCGTGCGGGGAGTATGTCGGGGGCGGCGCCGGCGAGTGCGCGTAGTGAGCACCGCCGGCTAGCTCCTGACCGTGCGGGCCATGAGGGGGCAGAGGCGGGGGCGGTCGCGCGGCGAGCGCGGCTGGCTATTGGACGCGGGGTGCGCATCGGCGATCGTTTATTAGAGGCGATCAGCACCGCGCGACGCGACGTGTATATGATCGTGGAACGCGTACGCACTGTGCTCAGATTGGCCGGGGACCCAGTCCGGGCATTCAACTGCACCTGGGGGGCCGGGACAGATGTGCTTCTGGGTGGCTGGGTAGCGCCCGCAGGGGCAAGACCCGGTTTGGTGGGCAGCGGGGGAGGACCGCCGGGCGGCGGAGCAGGTGAGGTCGTTCCATGTGCTGAGGTTGGTAGAGACGCGTGGCGCTCCACGGGCAGCGGTGGCGGCGGGCGTGCTGCGTAGTCGGGTGCCGAAGAGGAGGGGCGGGAGGGCGGTGGCTGCTGGACGGTGACGTCTTTAGGCTTCGCATATACGGGGGGCTGGCGGGAGAAGGCATCGTGCATTGCATCGAGTAGTGCGACGAGACTGCAGCCCTGTGTGCGAGGATGCATGGATGGGTGACGGTCGGTATCACACGAACACGGAACGCGGGAGAAGGATGGGCACGCACCTCGCACTTTCGCTCCCAATTGCGGAGGTAGTCGATGAGACAGCGCCCGCTAATGTCGATGTCCGGCGCGGCGCGTATGAGCATGTCGCTTGTGGGCACGACGTATGCGACAGGCGGGGTGCGCGGGTACTCTCTAGGGACCCAGACGGCGATCGGGATGTTGTAGGACGCGCCGCGGAAGGCAATTGGAAGGAGGCCATGGAGACAGAGCAGCAGCTGGGTCCGGCCGTCGTCGTAGGCTGTGATTCACGGCAAGCGAGGGCATGAGTGATCGTGCGGGTCTGGTGAGCACGGCGGGTAGACTGAACTGTAGACGTCCGTCTTTGGGCGGATGGTAGGATGGCGGGCGAGGACGGCATCGGCGTGTGCGTAGACGAGATCCGGGTTCGGGTACGTCTGGACGTTCTGGCGGAGCCATTTCTGCGTGATGGACTCTGACTTGCTCATCGCCGGCGAGACGGAGGACACGGCAGGATCCTGGTCGATTGCGGTGGAGGTAGCGTCGGCGGTCGCTCGACGCGGAGAGCAATCAGCGCGCGCCTACGCCCTCGGGACGTCGGACCGGGTGGCCAGGACAGCGGACAGAGGGCGGGCAGTTGGGAAATATCAAACTCTACGGCGGACGGGGTCGCAGCTGCCGGTTCTGCGCTGGGACGAGCGGTGGGCGTAGAGTTGTACTTCCGCGCACTGGGAGGCCAGATTTGCTTCCGCGGTGAGAGCGATCTGGCTGGCGCGTGGAGGGGGCGTGTCTACTCACCGCCCGCCACTCGCCGCGCTCCCATCAAGCCATGCCCGGTCATCCGCTGTACGCCCTCCTCCTTTTGTCTCCCATGCGCGCCCTGGGCTGATCACTGCCCCGGTCCACCCGGCCCTCTTCCCCCCGCTGTCGTCCCTTTCAGGCCACTCGCTTTTGCTTGCCGGCCGTGTGCACCATGCGCTTCCCAATCGGGAAGTCTCAAAGGCCACGGGTGTGCACGCGCGAATGCCCGTGCGCCGTCGCCCATTGTTTCCCGCACCCCGGCCGTGCCGCGATCTGATACGTGCGAGACCCAGCAGGGCGCTGCCTGTTTTGTGAGGTGCACTCTGGGGTGCAAATGCGCGCACGGCCAGCCGGGGGTCTATGCTCGAACGGGGCGGCGAGGACGGTTCCACCGGGCGTTCTGGATCGCAGCGCGCAAGCTGGGTCGCGCTTGGTGCATACGCGCGCCCGGTTCGCTTTCCATTCCTGTGCTCGCCTGCGCCCGTCCCAATCAACCCCCGATCCGAGATCCAATCCAGACCAAAACGGAGGGACAGGGGCGTTTTGTGTGTTTGACTGACTCCAGAACAGCGGAACTTGGTTGCCATACCCGGATCACGAGTGGCCTCCGGCACCCAGCGCTGCGCCGACTCGGACGGCGGACGCGGACGCGCACACGGACCAAGAACCTCCTCCAAACGCGCTTCGACCTTTCCTTCGTATAAATTCCCCGTCCGGCCGTATGTCGGCTCGCCTCCCCCCGCACACCCGTCCCCTTTATACCTTCCATATCCCCTCCTCCCCCGTCCTCAATCATCCACCCAGCCCCCATGGGCCGCGAAGTCATGTCCGCCTACCGCCGCCGCAACTTCTCCACCTCCCTCTCTCCTTCTCGCTCTTCCTCGGCGACCAACAGCAGCATGGAGTCTCTCGCCGACGCTACCGTCACCGTACCCAGCAACCTCACACCACAGCGCAAGCACCACAAGCTGCTCAAGGACGGCAGCGAGGTCTGGTCCAAGGACGTCGAGAAGATCTTTGTCGAGGGTGCGTCGCGTCGCGTCCCCATCGCCGCTAGCCACCCCCGTGCTGACCCCGCGCAGGCCTCCGCCAGTACTGGCAATCACCCTGGGCGACCTACTCCCGCGGCCGCAGCCGGTGGCGGAATCAGTTTCTCGTCGATCACCTCAAGCGCGCAGGGATCGAGCGCACCAAGAAGCAGGTCGCGAGCCACATCCAGGTGCTCCGCAACATGTGGAGAGGCACCCCAGGTACGCGTCGCGCGCCGAGCCACTCATCCCCGCGCGCATCACCACTAATCACCGCTCTCTCCATCGCGCACACAGAGTTCCACCTCGTCGCAGGGGGCGAGGAGCTGTTTCAGGAGAACGGGCTTCTCGCGCACACGAACAAGAAGCCCACCCCGGCACCCTCAGAAACGCCCGCGCCGCACATGCGCGACCTCCCTGATACATCTGCGGGCTCATCCTCGTCTTCGTCTACGCCGGAATTCAGCGCACTGGACTTTCCGCTCGAGCTGCAGACCGCTAGTTCGTTCCCCACGCTCCCGCTGTCCGCGCACATGTCTTCCTTTTCCGATCTCGCGCTCGACGACGGCCTGGGCACCGCTATGTCACCTCTCACCGAGTCCAGCTTCGGCGCCCTGTCCTCGTCACCACACGCGGCGCACCTCGCACCGCTAAACGTCAAGCTAGAACCGCTCGCGATGGACCCGACCCTCTTCTCTCTCCCGCAAGGCGCATACGTCGACGGCGCACACTCCACCACAGATTATGCCCCGCACATCCCCGTCCCGCCCCCGAACCGCATCATGAACCTGCACTTCTGGGCGGAGGGCATGGTCCCGCTCTCCGTGGACGTCGACCGGCTCGTCGGCTCGACGCCCGCCATGCCCGCGCGCATCTTCCTGCACTTCCGCGTCTCCATGCCGCCCGTCGCGGACCTGCGCGTGCCCCCCGCGCTGCAGGGCGTTGGGGGCGCGGTGTCCTTCGCCGCGCGCTGGGCGAGCCTCGCGAAGTGCCAGACGAAGAGCTGGGGCGCGGGCCGCACCGTCGTCTCGCAGGAGCTCGGGCTCTTCGCGCAGGTGCCCACCCCGGAGGTGCAGGCCGGCCCCAACGACTCGCCCCAGCTGGTGTTCGCGTACCTGCCTGATTCTGCGCTCAGCCGCTGCCACTGGCTCGACACAGGTGAGCCCCGTCCCCCAGAACGCCGCTCGCGCATGTCGAGTGTCCTCTCTTTGTGAATCCCACGCTGACCACGTGCGCCCTTGCTTTACAGTGCAGACGATTACGCAGCAGGTCGTCGTCGACAACGAGGTGCTCGCAGTGCTCGTGTATCACATCGAGCGCGTAGCCGACGCCGCGCGCACGACGCCCGCGATGGAGCTCATCGGGTTCCAGAAGTACCCCTGGCGCGGGGCGCAGCAGCCGCACCAGCCACAGCAGCAGCAGCATTCTCAGCACCCTCATCACCACCACCACCCGCACATGCAGCAGCACTCGCCGCACGCGTTCACCTCGCCCCCCGTCTCGCCTACGTCCCCGTCGTTCTCGGGCGAGTACCCGAGCGCGCCCGTCTCGCCCACGTCGCCCATGTTCAACGCGCAGGGCGCGATCTCAAATGGGGGCGTCGACGGCATGATGCCGTACCACTTCCAGCACCCGCCCTTCGAATTTCATTCCCGGTAACCCCTGCCCTGCTGCTTCGCGTTCCGTGTTCCGATCGATGCTGTCTGTCCCCGCCTGTCCGCCCGTCGCCCATCTCCTACGCCCCCGCCACATCCCACGTCGCACATCCACCACCCCTACTACTAACCGCGCCACCACCACCAACCCCCTCCCGTATTTATATCCCACACATGACGGACACCCGCGCCCGCACGCGCACACGTATATATTCCCCGGACACTTACTTATTCGACGCCGTCGACTGACTTATTCACCGGCCCCCTCGCTGTGTGTCGCTGTCTGACCCGTTCCCCGTTCCCTTCCGTAGCCCCCAGCCTTCGCAGGCCTGTAGCAACCAGAGAAGAAGTGAATACCTGTAGATATAGCTCTCTCCGCCCGTCGTCAGAAGGTCACCCGTCGTTATCCAACTGTATCTGCTATTGCTACCACCACCAACACCACCCCCATCCCTCGTTTCGTCCTCGTCTTCGTCTCCCGGCACGAGCTGTGCCAGTACATACACATTGCTTGCGCGCCCGCAGGGGCCGCGCGTGTACCTACGTTATGAAGAGGAATTCAAAAGCTTCCCCGCCGCACCGCGCACCGCCTCCGCCCAGTGCCTCCCCGCAAGCGCATGCAGCTCGTAGAACGACGTCCCGAACGGATTGCTCAGCTGCGGGTCGTCCAGGTCCGCCCGGTACACGCCGTCCCCCGCGCGGTCCTCCGTCGACAGCAGCGCGCCGAGCTTCGGGTCGCGCTCGACGAGCTCGCGCACGAGCTCGACCGCGCGCACCGCACTCGCGGGGGGCCACTGCAGCGCGGCGCTGAGCAGCCGCTTCGCGAACGCCGCGGAGCGCCACGGCGGCGCGGCGGCCGCGGACGAGCGCGGGGTGAACGCGAGGTGCAGCGCGCGGAAGAGCACGTCCGCGGTCGACGGCGGGGGGCGGCGCGTGCGCTCGCCTTGGCCGCGCGGGGCGGCGGCGCCTCCACGTCCGGCATGAGCGCGAGCTGGGGCAGGATCGCGTACAGGCGGTTGATGAAGTCGGACAGATCGATGTCGAGGGCCTCGCCTGTAGGTAGGGTGGGGCAGCGCCAGAGTGGGTGTGCGCGTGGGTGGTTGGCGTAGCGTGGCAGGAGGGAACAGATCGAGTCAGTTCCGCGTGTAGTTGGCAGAAGGAGCGCTGAGCGACGCGCTGGACGTACCTTGGCCGGAGAGGAGCTCAAACGCCGTGACGACACAGAGCAGCTGGTGCTGTACGGTGGCGATGTTCGATGCGTCATGCGGGCCCGGCGCGGGCGCGTCTGCGTCCCCGTCCGCGGGGTCCTCTGCGCCGCGCGCCATGAGGTTCTTGAGCACCTGTAGGAGGTCCTTGAAGAAGTCGATGTTCACCAGGTGCGCGAACTTGGCGATGCCGCGCAGCGCTGCAGGTAGCAGCGGTGTTGGGCGCGGGTTCTTGAGGACGCTGAAGTAGAGCACGAACAGCAGCTTGAGCGCCTCGGTGTGCTGCGAAACAAAAAGACAGCGGCGTCAGTGTGGGCGGTGTGAAGATACGATCACGAATAGGCTAGCGCGAAGGGAAGACGGGGAAGAAGCTCACCCGCGTCGCGCGCTCTTCCTTGTCGACCTCCGCCGCAGCTTCATGCATCTCCTTCTCGATTTCTTTTCGCTCCTTCATGACCTTCTGTGCCTTCTTGCTCAAATAAGGCCGGTCAACGGTCTTTCCCTTCGCACGCTTTGCGGCGGCGCGGCCCTTGGTCATCGGTCTGGCGCTATGCTCCTTGTCGGCTCTAGAATCAGACGAGCGGACACCGAGCTCCGTCTTCAGGCGGAGGTGGAGCAGGCACGACAGTACTTCCGGGTGGACGTTGTACTTGCGCTCTTTGATCATCCGGTTCAGCAGGCGCACGATTTCCAGCGAGGCCTCTCCGGTGTTGTCGGCACGGAACACCTTGATGAGCGTTTCGAGACACAAATCTGAGGACTGCCACAAATGTGTCAATGGGGCTGTAACGGACCAGGGGGAGGGAACCTACTTTGTCCCAGGACTTCCGGCTTAGCGCGGCGACTATAGAACTCATAAGGTTGACGCGGAAGTTGAAGTGTGTCACTTCCACTAGCAGGGTGCACATGCAATGCAGCGCCGGCTCAGCGAGCTCGCTCTTCGCTGACGTAGCTGCGTCAGCATGTCGCTCTAGTACTGAGGCGAGAATACGCCGTTCGCGTTTCAAACCTTTGAGTTCCGCCTCCAGACCGCGCAGGTACGCTTGGTACACGCTCACGAGACCCTGCTCCCAGTCCCGGGTACGTTGGACCATCTGGCTCACCTTCTCAGCCTTCTCCAAGTCTGTCAAAGCACGTATCCGGTAACCAGGGACGACATCTTTGAACACCGCAAGCTGTGACAGCATTGTCAGCTTCCGTATGACAGGGTCATTCGGAACGGGCTCCGGATGCGTGGGTGTGGAAACCGCGGGCAAGGAAAAGGTGTGCAGACGCCGCAACAGGCCTAGCTGTGGAAGGAGCGCGCCACATGAGCCTCCAGCGCGCCAGGACAATTAGAGACGGCGGGCGCACGCTATTCTCTGGGTCGCCCAGAATCTCCTGGCACAGCCCCGCGATCTGCTCCTTCGCGCCCTGTATTCGCGCTTTCCGGGACTTTAGGCCGATCACGTCGACCACCGCAGGCCGGCCAAACCGCGCGCCGGTGGCGACGTCCTCCACTCGGTACCGTTGCGCAGCCTCCGCGGCCGCTTGCCCATCTTCGCGCTCCTCTTCGCTTTCTGGACCGCTCTCTTCGTCATTGTCCAACACGACGTTGTCGCCGCCGCTTTTCTGGATCCGCCCGTCCGCGAGCTTGATGGGCAGCCGCTCGATCCCTTTGTCCTTGTCTTTTTCAGGCTCCCAGGACGCGTGGCGTTTCCGGGGCTGGGCTTCATAGGACATCTCCTCTTCGTCAGAGTCGTCTTTTCGTTTTCGCCGACGCTTCTCTGTCGTTTTTGTCGAGGACTCCGCTTCGGAATCGTCGGATATGTCTTCGTCATCTGAGAGGTCTTCGTCCGAGGACAGATCCCCCATGCCGCTGGCTCCGGAACTCCAGTCGTCTTCGTCTGAATCATGTGAGTGTATAGAGGGGAGGTCGTCATCTACGGCTTTTCGGACCGGTTTATTGAGCAAGTGTAACCGCTCTGTCTCCTTTTTGCTCCTGTGTGCAAACAGTTAGATCTCGGCACAATGACATCTCTGCATGCTGGTGGCTCGTGGAAGATTTGCCGGGGTGTTACACCGGACTGTGGCGCACAAAGCGCGGCGTGGTAGACTCCGGCTAAGTCATGCGAATAGGGCATATGCATGATTGATGCAGTTGCGGCAGTGGGTGACCTTGGTCGGGTGAGTTGCAATTACAAAGACGCACCGGCACCCCGGGAAGAGCACAGACACATCCAGGGCGACTTCGACCCCACCCTAGATGCGACCCTGCTGGCGTACCCACAAGCCGAAATGCTGTTCGGATTTCGACTCGAAAGGTGGAAGTGGAGAGCTCCGGCATGACAGGGTCCCGCAACCCCACACTTTCGATACCTCCCACCCACCTTTCTGGTACGCCCTCTTGCTATTTAGTGATGGATCCCATGCAGACAGGAGTGGCGACAAAAGTTATGGTAGTAGATCCCACTCGAAACAGTGTGGCTGCCGACACCCCCGAGAACTCAAGCATCTGCCGCACATCGAAGTAGCATCCGTTACGGCCAAGTTCGTCTCTAATTTGGAGAGCAGCCTGCAGTCGCCCGCATCATTCTGAGTGACGCCAATGGTGCGCGGAGGCGTGGTGCCTGCCCAGATCGAAATCTCGGAAACGCACCTCACTAATAGACCCCTAGGTATGTCTACGGGGTGCGCTTCGGGGCGTTCGTCCAGGAAAACGCCGTCAATCGTATGGAGAAGAGGTTGCGGTCAAGGGGCACGATGCGGATACGCGTTCAAACGCGCCGTCCACCGTGACCGCTTGCCCTCCCCTAGGGCGAATCCCACTGTGGCCACCCATTCGTAGTAGGACTCGGGAGTTCGCGTGCGACTGCGACACCCATAGATACTCAGATCCACCTCTACGAGCCTCTCACACATGTTCCGCACTAATTCTCGACTCACCTAGCGATGCCCTTTTCGTCTAATGCAGTGAGGAAAGAGACTGCGCCCCCGTATTCTTGCAGGAGCTCCAGGTCGTCATCTGAAAGTTCGACGTCGTCTTCGTCTCCGCGGTTGGGGATTTCGATGGTAGGCTTGTCGGATGCACGGTCCTTGCCTTTGACCTTTGCTTTCGCCGACTTCCCATCGTCGGCTAATTTGCGCTTCTTGGACGGCCTCTATATCTTCCATGAGTATTCAATTCGCGACTGCATCGAGGGACTGACTTGTGAGCTATGCGCGGAGCGCTTCTTTGTCCCCTTGACAGCCATGGGGTTGAATGCGCAAAGGGCCTAAGGAGTCTGGACGTCGGAGGTCGTGAGCGGTGAGCGGCTTCAGAAATTACTGAAGATCCCGATTTGGCATGTTGTTCTCACGACGCGATCGAGCGCGTCGTCGCGCGCACGCGTGACCAGCGCGTCCTCCGAGCGGCGAGCGCCACTCCGCCGTCTCTTTCTCTCTCGATCTGCCATGCACTCGACTCTGAGTCTCTGAACCGCGGCTTCGGACTAGTGGTGTACACTCGCTGATCTCTGCCAAATACTTGTCCTACTTGTCTGGAATGGCCCCGCCTCCTGTACCACCAAACACAGTCCCATCCACAGCGCGCCCAAGCCATGTCCTCAGGCCTCACCACATCCTGATTCTGTGGATTCTCAGGGCTGGGCTCCATCCTCTCGAAGAAAATGAATTGCCGGAGAAGTTCGTTCTGGCATTGCATCGCATTCTTCTGGACGAAATCGCCGAGGTACGCCTCCTGTCCGCGTCTTTGTATTAACTTATGGAATCAGTGGGCCCTAGGTCAAGCTGCCGAGGTCGTACCGAGACATAATCGAGGACATCAACAAGGTAGCGCGTCCCATGCCCGAATTTTACGTCCAAGAACTGGTTCGTGACCTAAATACGCTAGTGAGTGAATCGAGTTTTCGGCGCAGCTTCACAGACGAATGTGGCCGCACGTACACAGGCACACGCATTACAGACACCGGACCAACTTTCCGATTTCATGAAAAGTGAGTTGTACTAGACAGAGGGGCCAAGCGATGCCTTAACACTTTGTAGCTATTCTGGATATGTATATGGACACAGACGAAGATGAAGTACGTTTTCGTCTTCACTTCGCGGAGTTCGACACGTATTAACACACCTCCAGGCTGCTAGATTCGTGAGTTAAGCTCGATGTGGTTCATTATGCATTGGAAAACATCCTTGACCCATCTTTAGAGCCGTCGATCACTCTTTGGTTACTTCTGTCACCGCTGCTTCATCAGCTTCAAGAAGTTATCGATATCTGGTGTTGCTCGACTTCACCGGGACTTCCTGGCGTGGCTCAATTTCAAGGCAGATGCGAGGTTTATCACGCCTCCTGGCTACGCGCCCATCCGAAAGGACATCATCACCAACGGTAAGTCGTCTGAGCAAGCAGCCGGGATCATAGTTCCGAATCGTGCACTAGATTATCAAGTGTTCAAGACGAAGTACGACAAGAGGGAATACGCAACGGCTGAGACTTACGCGCTGTAAGCTACTGACCTAGCTATGTGTATCGGTACAGCGTTTTGACTTCCGGGATTAGCTTCATGCAGGGTGTGATTACTGGAGACAGCAATATTGCAAATGAGGGCCTTCGAAGATTCTTTGAACAAAAATTCCACGAAGGCAGTGATTCGTAAGTCAAGAACGCCTTTCTTATCCACGACGCTAAAGCTTCTGCAGAGGGCTCCGACAGCACGCTATGCTCAACCTTGCGCGCATGTACTACCTCCGCCGCGAGACGGTCGCGTGCAGAAAAGTACAGTTCTTGTACCTTTAAATATCCTTATTTGCCCACTTATAGCTCCCACTCAGACCCTTGAAGAGGCAGTCACGACTGCCCGCACCGCAGGTGATAACGCAACCTTGCAGCATTGTACCAGGTAGGTTCTTAGTCTCGCACATCCCTTGGCGGAATATTCAACGTAAACCGTTTGCGAAGCCTGCTCCATCGCCTACCCATCCTCCCTACTGAGCGCGGAAAGAAGCCGATCATCAACGAGATCCAGCCGCAAATGCACCCCCTGGAGATTTTGCATGATGCGAAGAAGCTCCTTATTGTCGAGCATGTAGGTGTCCTCGGTTTGGACGCTCGCCACTTCAAATTTGACACTTCCTTGTCATTAGCAACAACCCCTGACTGCAGCGTATGAGAAGGTTATGCAAGCTATCGGGCTGTACGACCACTACATCGATGTGCAGGGAGGGCTGTTCACAGAATCTGAACAATACGCCCAGCATGCCGTTCAAAGCCTCATCTGGAATTTCTTCGGTAGGACGGATCACCCTGTCTCCGTCAGTTCGCTGCACTAACTCATAATGCCTTTAGGCTGCTCAAAGCTTGCCCGTGTCGAAGAAGACATTGTGATTGCTTTCACCGAATACGGCAGCGAAGACAACACTCGGCTCACTGTCCAGCTGAATCGGGCGTACGATGTGGGTCTCACTGTCCAGTCCGATATTTTTGACGCATCCGACAGTATTTCCAGAAAGCACGGCAGGGAAAGTACGAATCAGCCATCGCGGGTCTGCTCGAGCCCGATGTTTGGCGCGGCCTGCACATCACCGACTACAACCTCTGGGCGGGCGAGATCTGGCACATTTTCGCGCTCCGCGCAAGCCGGAGGTACGTCTCTCTAACACGTCTCCAGTCTCTCCCTCGTCTTATGCCACGCGACGCCCAGGGGCCAGCTGCGCCAACTGCGCGAATACCTCGTCCCCCGGCGTCCCGACATCGAATACGCCGCGCGCGACTACCAGTGGTCGAAGGACCATCCGATCGGCTCGCTCATTCGTGACCCCCTGCATGACGTGCTCATGATGCGCGTGCGTACACCCGGCATCGTCTTCTCTCTCTGCCGCTTTGCTGACCTCGCCTGACGCCCCGAGCAGCGCGCGGACCATGTCCACACATCTGTCGACCAGCTGCTGACCGCGCTCTGGCACGCCGAGTACCAGGGCCGGTACGCGCTCTACCGCACCGCCGTCGTGCTTCTGGCGGACGTTGGTCTTGAGTTTGGAATGTCGAAGTGGTCGCGCCGCATACTCGACGAAGTCATGCCCCAGGTACCGCCCGCCCCACCCACAGTTCGCGCTCAAATGAATTTCATTGACATCGGCCGCGTGTGCAGATCATGAGCGAGAACGACCAGGAGCAAAAGGGCTTCGCATTGTTTACTCTTGCGCGCTGTGTCATCGCCGCGGGCGACTCTTCTCGTGCGTCTCTCCATATACCCCTCCTCTCGCCTCTCGATCGCCAGTGCTCACGCTCTATCGTCCTGCCTACAGAGGAGGCACTGGCGGAGTCTATCCGCTACCTCGAGGAGGCGGAGCAGTGTTTCGGCGCGCTCGACATGTTCGTCGCGCAGATGGACGTGCAGTTCATGCTCTCCGTCGTGCACCACAATCTGGGCGCGGAGGCGCAACGGGACGAGGTGGCGCAGAGGCACGAGGAGACCCGCGTGAAGCGGGAGGAGGCGCATGCGTGCGTCGTCGAGGGTTGGATCGAGGAGACGTGGTCGCTCGTGGCGGACGTTGGCATCGCGATCGCGTCCCGGTGAGACTCGTGTGGGTATATCGCGACTTACCGGCACAGTGCGTGCCCTACATCAAGCGATTGCGGACCGGAGCATGTATTACTAGTCAAGACAACATTATAAATACTGTACGATACATGTACGCATAGAGATACGGAAACGAGAGCGGGGTGCGGGGTCCAAGGTCCAACAGTACAGACATACCGATACGCGATTCATTCCTGCCGGGTTCTAACCCAAACGCAAGCTCACGCACCCTCACGGGTTGCCCAACCCGCTCAAGTTATACGCTCCCCGCGTCCTAAACCACGCGAACGAGGTCATGATCCGGAGGAAGGTGTTCCGGAGCCAGACGACGTTCACGGGGATAATTCCTAACACCCACTTGGTCTTGCTCCGGATCATGATCATCTTCTGCAGACCCTTCACCATTCGGATGACCGTCTCCGCGCGCCCGTGCCGCTCCTCCGCCCACTGCCGCAGCGGCGCCTCGACGTCTCCCGGTTTTCCAGACGCCGCAGCGCGCACGTATTCGGCGAGAACAGCTCCAAGCTTGATCGCGTCGCGAATGCCGAGGTTCATGCCCTGCCCGCCCATCGGAGGGTGAATGTGCGCCGCGTCTCCGAGGAGCAGCACCGGTCCGCCCCCGCGCGCCAGCCCGCCTGTCGGGGTAGCACCGCTGGGGAGGTGCGCGAAGAACGTGTCCGCAATAGACGAGCGCGTGCGGAAGCGGCTCGACCACGCCACCTGCTTGACGACGACGCGAGGCGCACCGGGTGGGAGAGCGCCATTCGGGCCCCACGCGTCGCAGAGCTGTTGGAGATAGGTGGCGTCGGGGGCATGCGGGGGCACACCTAGTGCTGCAGGTATAGCGCAACCGACACGATACACCGCTTCTCCTTCGGGGACGCTTGGGTACGGCTGCCCAGGGAGCGCGATGAAGAGGAAGGCGTTGTCGGCGCTGGCGGTGAGGCTGATGATATCCGTGGGCCAAGGGGGCGGGTTCTCGAGCGTGACGTCGGCGGTGACCATCTGCGTGAGGAGGTTTGTTTTCTCATCGTTAGACTCGCCTTCGGGGTCAGCCCAGCCTATCTTTGCGTGCTCGCGGACCTAGTACGGGCGGTTGATAAGTCGCACAGGCGGTTAGTTTGAGTTGAGTTGTACGCACGATAGAGTGGGAGCCGTCTGCGCCTATGACACAGCGCGCGCGCAGTACGTGTCCGTCATCGAATGTGACGTCCGTGAACTTGGGGTCGCTCACGTTCGGTTTGAGGTCGACGACCGTGTACGGCCTGAGGACAGAGATCCCGCGGTCGTGTACGGCTTCCCCGATAATTTGCTCGGTGATGTGTTGCGGAATGGCGATCATGAACGGGTACTTGGTGTGCTTTCCTAGAGAGCTGAAAGACGCGGTCTCGAGGACATGGCCTTCTGTCCTAATGACGGTCGCGCGTAACTTTCTGCTCGCTTGGAGGACCGCCTCGGCACAGTCGATCTTCTCGAGTGCCTGTAAACCGTAGAGTGAGCACCATGTTTGGGCAAGTAAGACTGCAAATGGGTATGCACCTCAAGTGTTGCTGCATGGACCGCCAATGCGCGAGAGCCGTTATCGCCTGAAAGAAGGCTGTCGACGACAACGAAGTCGGTGAAGCCCTGCTTGTGCAGCGAGAGGGCGAGGCAAAGGCCTGTTGGACCTGCGCCTACGATGAGAATCTCTGTGCTCTCAGGCAGGGACATGTTGATGAGGTTGGAGGGGGATGAAGAGGGAGGCAGGACGGCGCTACGCATGCTTAAATAGGTCCTTGGCGCGTCTGCGGTCGGTGGGAAGTAGCTACGACAGCATAGTACATCGGGATGGTTGTGGAAGGTCTCTTGCTAGTTGAGAATATGACGAGATCCAGATGATCTCATTGCAAAGCGCGAGGTCACGGCATTTCCAGGCAGCGGTGCCAATTTACCTGCAGTGCATGACTCATGAGTTATATCCATCCATACCGACCACTTTTTAGCAAGTCCGAGCGCAGGAATTAGGGGTGCGCGAAGGGAGGGTACACCCTCGTCTCGTAAACTTGGCACTCGATGAGCTGACACTAGGTGTGGGATGTGATTACCATGCTTGGGCGTGTCGGTGGCCTGTTAGCTGACTCACAATTCGTGGCCATGCATGTCTGCCGTCGTGATGATAGATCGAGACACATACTCGGGGTGAGGGAGAGTGTACGAGGCGAGAGACTGGTTCGTCGTGGAGGCAGAACAACTCGGGCCGGGAAGATCGGGTCTTCCTGAAGGATCGCGCGGCCCGCCGATGTTCAGATAAGCGCCTATCTCGCAGAGTGCGTCGTTCGCTCAGGCTTCGTCCTCCTCCTGGTTGTGTTGACGGCCGGCCCCTCTCCACTGCCCTTTCTATTCTATCGCTGCAGAGTCTCAACCGATGGAGGGAGACTCCCGCGCACGCTCAAGGTTGGATCAAAACCCGGAGCGCCCGCGATGGGCACGAGCACGGCGCGTTCGCGTCTGAGACGTACCTGCGGCAGCTATGCAATTGCGCGTGGTACGTACCATTATTGTCCTACGTTCTAAATGCTCGAGCAGCTGACTGATCTGGGCTTTGCAGATGGCAAAGTTGGCATTACTGGCCGCGCGGGCGGATGACGATATTCTAACTCACTTGCCGGCCCCTCTTGCAACGTTAGAGGGCTCCCGTATATATATCGTGTACTGCGGCCGAGCAGGACGTTGCCAGACGGTGGCGCGGGACTTTGAAGTTTCGCTGCGACGTCTCAAGAGGCGCCCGCGGACATCTGGAAGAGCGAAATCGCCTTGCGGTTAGTGCAACCGCGATTCGCTACCGCCGGATCGTTTGCTCACCTTTTACTGCGTCCATAGTGTGCACTCCAGCCATTCAAGGTGGCAAGGTGACTCCCTCAAAGCCAGTGTACCCTTTCTTATCGGAGGTGCTCTCGGATGGCGGGGAGGAGTCCCTGAAGCAGTCTGCGTTCCGAGCGCGCGTTTCCATGTGGCGCGCTCGCGTTGGACCTGGCGACTAAGCAGGAACGAGCCAGAGTACGTACCTGTGCTTTTTGCGCTTCTAACGTTCCCGCTGATTAGGCGGGTATGCAGATAGTGCGCTCGGCGCTGACGTCGGGAGAGGGAGTCACGACGGCAGCTAGCAAAAGGGCAGTGAAATCGCCGGCAAAGTGCGCCATAGAGCAGAGCAGAACCGCGACGCGTCGACTTCCGACTCCTCGACGTCCGAGTCAGGCTGCGTATGAATAGGCGTCCATCCCGCTCGACCGCGCTCAGGAGTCAGCCACGGTCGCTGCAGGGACCAGAACTCTTCTGTGCCTCTCGTGCACGCGTTACCGTCCGCGCGGGAGCTCATTCCGGGAGGGTGTTGGACTGCGAGGCTCTCAGACGCGTTTCAACAGGTGAGTAATATGTCTGCTCAGTGTCTATCTGTTAACGTCAGTGTCCGCGCAGTGTACCAGCATCGACAGCTGTCTTAAACACAACAGACTCATTCATGGAGCTCTTCAACCGCCCCTTTCCCGTGCACTCAGGCTAACCGGCAAAAAACAGCGCGCGCCCTCCCACAGCCGCTACACGGGGCGCCCGCGTAGCGAATGCCCCCATCTCCGGACCACGCTCGATAGATGCGGACGAACTACTCCTTGCAGGCGGCGGCGGACTTAGTCCCGGCAGTGCTACCGGGTCGGCGAAGTCCCGCTCACCTCGAACTCCCACGCGTGTGGGAGGCACTCCCAAGACAGATACGTAAAGTCCGTGGTAGGAAACGCGCCATGAAGGCGAACGACTGCGGAGGTGGTACGTACCGTTTCCGTCCCTGGCCCTGCAGGTCCTGGTTAACTTTCCGGGTTGGCAGATGGCGGATTCCATGTCGAGGGAACGAGGAGGGTATCACGTCGCTGAGAGAGGTACACAGAGCAAATCGGACGCAGAAGGACGGTTGCGGTGGAGGAAGGACGGCGGCGGCGCGAGACTTTGCAGTTCTGAGTGGTGCCATATTAGGCGCCCGTGTCTCTCCCCGAGGCTCCACCTCCATACCTCACTATACGGCCCCTACAGCGCCTACTAGTCCCCAGAATTCACGCAGAGTCCGTCAATCCATCTGGGAGATCTGAGCCATGCCGCAAGATACCCGCGCAAGCGAGATCCCCTCCGTGCAGGGCACAGTCCGCGTCGCCACGGAGCCCATGTCCCGCCGCCTCGCGCACCGCGCACCGCCACTCGCACACGCCAGCCTGTCTCCTTCGCAACGAAATCATTATAGATAATATACGATACATGTACGCATAGAGATACGGGAGCGAGAGCGGGGTGTGGGGTCCAAGGTCCAACCGTACAAACATACCGATGCGCAATTCCTTCCTGCCAAGTTCCAACCCAAACGTAAGCTCACGGGTTGCCCAACCCGCTCACGTTGTACGCCCCCCGCGTCCTAAACCACGCGAACGAGGTCATGATCCGCAGAAACGTGTTCCGGAGCCACACAACGTTTACAGGGATGACTCCCAGCACCCACTTGGTCTTGCTCCGGATCATAATCATCTTCTGCAGACCCTTCACCATCCGGATGACGGTCTCCGCGCGCCCGTGCCGCTCCTCCGCCCACTGCCGGAGCGGCGCCTCGACATCGCCCGCCTTTCCGGACGCCACGGCGCGCACGTACTCGGCGAGAACAGCTCCAAGCTTGATCGCGTCGCGAATGCCGAGGTTCATACCCTGCCCGCCCATCGGAGGGTGAATGTGCGCCGCGTCTCCGAGGAGTAGCACCGGTCCGCCCCCGCGCACCAGCTCGCCCGTCGGGGTAGCGCCGCTGGGGAGGTGCGTGAAGAACGTGTCCGCGATGGACGAGCGCGTGCGGAAGCGGCTCGACCACGCCACCTGCTTGACGACGACGCGAGGCGCACCGGGTGGGAGCGCGCCATTCGGGCCCCACGCGTCGCAGAGCTGCTGAAGATATGCGGCGTCGGGCGCATGAGGGGGCACGCCGAGCGAGGCGGGAATAGCGCAGCCGACGCGATAGACGGCCTCTCCTTCGGGGACGCTGGGGTACGGTCGGCCGGGGAGCACGATGAAGAGGAAGCCGTTGTCAGAGCTGGCGGTGAGGCTCACGATGTCCGTGGGCCACGGCGGGGGGTTCTCGAGCGTGACGTCGGCGATGACCATCTGCGTGAGGAGGTTTGTTTTTTCATCGTTGGGCTCGGCGTCGGGGTCAGCCCAGCCTATCTTTGCGTGCTCGCGGACCTAGTGCGAGCGGTTGATAAGTCGCGCAGGCGGTGAGTTTGAGTTATGTTGTACGCACGACAGAGTGGGAGCCGTCTGCGCCTACGACGCACCGTGCGCGCAGTACGTGGCCGTCATCGAATGTGACGTCAGCGAACTTGGGGTTGCTCGCGTTCGGTTTGAGGTCCACGACCTTGTGCGGCCTGAAGACAGAAATTCCGCGGGCGGTTACAGCCTCTCCGATAATTTGCTCGGTGATGTGTTGCGGAATGGCGATCATGAATGGGTACTTGGTGTGCTTCCCCAGAGAACTGAAGGACGCGGTCTCGAGGACGTGGCCTTCTGTCCTGATGACGGTCGCGCGTAGCTTTCTGCTCGCTTGGAGGACCGCCTCGGCACAGTCGATCTTCTCGAGTGCCTGTAAACCATAGAGTGAGTACCTAAGCTCGTCTGAGTGGAGCCGAAAAAAACTGCCTCGCACATGTCCATACTCACTAGGTACGTCGAGTTTCTTTTCTCGACATACCGAGTGAGCTCAAACCATAGTGTGATAAGAATAATGTGGTATCCGGTCCGCTGTTCTGTGGCAAAAGTTGCGCAGAACAACCCATGTAGAGTGGGGGCTTTCTCACCTCAATAGTTGCTGCATGGACCGCCAATGCACGTGAGCCGTTATCGCCTGGAAGAAGGCTGTCGACGACAACGAAGTCGGTGAAGCCCTGCTTGTGCAGCGAGAGGGCGAGGCAAAGGCCTGTCGGACCTGCGCCTACGATGAGAATCTCCGTGTTCTGAGGCAGGGACATGTTGATGAGGATGGAAGGGAATGAAGAGGCAGGCAGGACGACACTAAGCCCACTTAAATAGATCCTCGACGTGCCTGCGGTCGGTGGGAAGTAGCTATTACAGCATCCGTCGGGATGATTGTGGATAGCCTCCTGTCAGTTGAGATACGACGAGATGCATATGCATGCATGCTGATCTCAGCATTGCGAAGCATGATAGATCGCAGGCCAACACGAGCCATGGTGAGACTCTGGGAGAGCGTTTGACCGTCGCTGAAGAGGAGGAGAGCAACTTGCCAAGGTCGCGCCCCGGGCTTGCTAGTGATGGGAGCACAGCCATCAGAGGCGATCGCTAATAGGCGCCCATGCAATATTCCTGTCCTGTGCCTTCCTCCGACCGCTCTCCGACTTCCTCCTCCGACATTTCCAGGCATGAGCACGGTCACCATCGCTTGCCAGTCCTCGACCTGCCCGAACGGTCACCCGCCATCCCGTCTGGAATGTCCGACGTGCAACAAGTCAGTCTGGCTTTCGCCACCAATACGCACATTCGGGCTCACACATGGTCTACCAGGCTCGGGATAAAGGGATCCTTCTTCTGCGGCCAGGACTGCTTCAAGGCAAACTGTGAGCGGAACTTGTCACCTAGCGATTCGCTTGCCCTCTTACGCTCTCGTAGGGGTAACTATGCCGAGCAATGGCCATGCACTCTCCCCTGACCTCGACTTTTTAGAAAACCCACAAGATCATCCATGACATCGCCACTCCTCGCCAGCCTCTCCTGGATGATCCCAACATCAACAAAGGTGTGTTTCTACACCATCCGAAAGACCGCAATACCTGAACATAGCTCGCATTCAGACGGGACTTTCAATCCCTTCGGCGCCTACAAATTCACCGGTACCATGCGCCCCGTCTACCCTCTCTCCCCTAAGCGTCCTGTACCGGAGCATATCCCTAGGCCAGAGTACGCCGAAGACGGTACGCTCAAGCGCATCCTCCGCGCCGTTCCTTATGCAATGTAAGCATTTCGCTCACCCCGCCACCCATCATCCTTTCCGCAGGCTACCCGGCGACCGAGAGCAGACGCGCCGGCCAACCTCCCCGATGCCTTTCCCCCGAGGAGCAGGACAAAATGCGCGTTGCATGCCGGGTGAGTATCTCTTTCCGCCTCCGCGAGACGTTCCGCTCTCAAGCGCGCCCGCCCCATCAGCACCCGCATCTGACCAATGCTCTATCCCCCCTCTTCCGTCTGCGCGCTTTCTTGTGCGTGTGTAGCTCGCCCGCGAGGTTCTTGACATAGCTGCCGCGGCCGTTCGCCCGGGCATCACTACGGATGAGATCGACGCGATTGTGCACCAAGCCACCATCGACCGCGACTCGTACCCATCCCCGCTTAACTATCGCAACTACCCCAAGTCCGTGTGCACGTACGTCCAGCTGAGTCTGCCATATCTCTAGATACCAGTTTCTTACCAAGTTTATTGCATCCAGGTCCGTCAATGAGGTCATTTGCCACGGTATCCCCGACAAGCGCAAATTGCAGGAGGGCGATATCATCAACATCGGTGAGATTTCACTGCGGGGCCGTACTGTTTGGCATTTCGGTACTCATACACGCCCCACCACCATGCAGATGTGTCGCTTTACAAGGATGGTTAGTGCCTGTGGCGTCTTCCCTCCTCGCACGGTAGCTGATTAGCCATGTAGGCTTCCATGCGGATCTGAACGAGACGTACCCTGTCGGCCGCGTCGATGAGGACTCGCAGCGCGTTATGCGTGCCGCCCGCAAGTCCCTGGACGCCTCAATCAAGCTCTGCAAGCCCGGCGCGCTCTTCCGCGACCTCGGCAGGACCATGTACGTTCCTGTTTTCTGTGTGCCCTATGGAAGACGCACGCTGACGCGTCCATAGCGAGCCCATCGCGCGCGCCCACGGCTGCTCCGTCGTCCGCACGTACTGCGGTCACGGTATCAACGATCTGTTCCATTGCTCGCCGAACGTGCCGCATTACGCAAAGAACAAGGCCGTTGGGACCATGAAGCCCGGCATGTGCTTTACCATTGAGCCCGTGCGTGTCCTCCAGTTTCATCCTATGATAATGCCGAACGACGGCTGATGATGCGTGTGCGTGCGGCAGATGGTCAACCTCGGCCACTGGGACCTCGAGCACTGGCCGGACGACTGGACGTCTGTCACGATTGACGGCAAGCGCAGCGCGCAGTTCGAGGAGACGCTCCTGTAAGTCGTTATTTGCTGCTTACGGATATCTATTTCGCCTGTGCTGACTGGAACCCTACAGGATCACCGACACCGGCGTCGAGATCCTCACGGCTGGCAAGCCCCGAGAAGACCTACTATGATGCCCGATGCCCGATGAATAGCTGAATTGACGGTTCACCACGCTGTGTCATAGGTTGGTGTCTGTATTGGTGTTCGCTGTGTCCTGTAGAACATATAAAATGGGAATCACTATCTACAGCATTGAGAGGAGTGGCATCGATAAGGATGCGCGTTGAGACTGTGTGCCTCTGCCTTCCTACTCAAGCGATACTCGCGAGCCATTAGTTTGGAGTTTCAACGGTAAATATCCTGTAACAGTAGCAGAGGGTACATCATACAACCTCATTACAAACAAGCACTAATAATCACACCCTACAGGTCCTCCCAGATCTTCTGCCAGCGCGTCCGCGGCCCCCGCGCCTCCTGCTCCTTGTTGAAGCGCTCCTCCTCCTCGTCGATCTCCCGCTTGCCCGTGATGAGGTCCACCTTATCGGACGGGATGAGCGATGTGCGGTAGTAGAACTTGTATCCGCAGTAGAACAGGATGAACACCGGGATGCCGATGTACGAGGTCACGAAGGTGTCCTTCGTGAAGGGTATAAACGTATCGAAACCTGTCAACGATGTCAGTCGCATTCGATGGATGGAGTAGAAGGACAGAACGTACCCTTGAACAGGGTGATGATCCCGGTGGCGACGAGGGCAAACCAAGAACCCCACGGCTGGAAGGGCGCCTTGTACGGCAGGTCATCGCGGGACATGCCCTGTGCTTTTAGAGCTTTCATGAAGCGACTGAAGCAGGTGGTCAGTCTATATGCCGCGGACAGTCGACATTCAAAACTTACATATGCGTGTAACAGATACACATCCACGTGATCGCGCCAAACGTCGACACCAAGTTCACGAACCAGCCGAACACCTTCGCGCTGCTGGACGAGACGTTGAGGAAGACGAGGCCGCAGAAGCACGTGCAGAAGATCAACGCCGGGTAGGGAACACCCATGCGGTTGACCCGCGCGAAGAGCTTCGGTGCGTGGCCCTGGACGGCGAGACCGTACAGGGTACGTGTGCCGATGTACAGATCCGAGTTCGCAGCGCTGAGCACGAACAGCAGGATCGCGGCGTTGATGATATGGTTCAGAACCTTGATCCCAGCAAGCGTCGTCGCTGCAACCACGTTCAGCACTCTGCGTTCGAGACCGTGATCCGACGGCACTCACCGACAACGAAGGGGGACGCGGCCGCACCAGCCTTGGACTTGTTGGCGATGAAGAGCGACTGCAGAAGCACACGTTAGCCGTTAAGCGAAGCGAACAAGGTTGCGCGCGACCGACCTGGTTGGTGCTGGGAACAATGAGGCCGATCACGAAGACGCCTCCGACGTAAAAGATGAGGATACGGAAGAACGTCCTCCGGATGGCGATCGGGATGTTCTTGCGCGGGGCCTGCGCCTCGCCTACCGTGACACCGATGAGCTCCGTGCCGATGTACGCGAAGAGCGCGTTCGTGAGGGTGCTCCAGAAGCCGAGGAAGATCGACAGGCTCTCCTCGTGCACCGTGGACAGGAGGTAGTGACCCATGGGCCCGTCGGGGTGCTCCCAGTACCGGAAGCCGATGCGGTCGTGCCTCGGGTTTCCGCCGAGGTCGATGATGATGCCCATGAGCAGCAGGCCGATGAGCGTGATGACCTTGATGCTGCTGAACCAGAACTCCAGCTCGCCGAACACGCGGACACCGAGCAAGTTGACGAAGAAGACTAGAGTAGTATTAGTGTCGGCACGCGACCGAAAAAAGTGCGGGGAACTCACTGAACGCGATGAAAATAACTAGAGAACGTTCCGAGCGTCAGCGGCGTGCATCAAACTCTCTAAGCGCGATTCACGTACCCATCCAAATGGCTATGTGCACCTTCCGGGTCCAGTATTGGATAACCACACCGGCCGCATTGATGTTGTTTGGCGTGACAATAACGTACCTGTCAATTTTACAGTTAGCATGCAGTCTACAGATCCGAGAAACGTCAGGAAAGCTTACTTCATAACATAGTTCCAGCCGAGACCGAAGCCGAATGCGGGGTCGACGAAGCGAGTCGCGTAGCCGGGGAAACCCTTCTTGTGCGGCAGGTACGCACACATCTCGCCGAGAGCAACCATGACGAGGTAGCACACGAATCCAACGAAGGAGTAGCCCAAAAGGATTCCGAGAGGGCCTCCGCGGACAAGCGCAGTACCCGAACCGATAATAAGACCAGTACCGATCGCACCACCAAGCTGCAATCCGTTCTGTAAGTACATCGGTATTCCGGGTGCAATGCAGAGCGAGACGTACCGCGATCATGGAAATCTGGCGAGCAGAGAGGTCTCGATGCAGACTCTCCCTCTCCTCCGGCTCGACCAGGGCCTCGTTGGCCACATAGTAGTTTGAGCCCTTCATGGCGTCGCCTGAAGACACCGAGGCGTCAAACTCGTGCTTCTCAGCACCCTTCTCCTCGAAAGACATCGTCGTGTCGTGGATTTGCGTCCGTGTAGTCGGCTAGGTGCAGTGGAAGCCGAGCAGGACAGACGGAGAGGCCAGAGGGAGCAAGGCGGCTGGACGGAGAGCGCTGCATTCCGGAGGGACTTATAGCACATCGCCGACCCCGCAGGAAAATGATTGGACAGGCCATCAATCGCGTAAGAAGATGCGAAGATTCCGCCAAGCATCGGGCCCCTGGCCTGCCAAGGGGCGGAAACAAGCGCTGCGATACGTGAGTCGCGCATCCGCGTCAGCCCGCAACAAAATAATCCGTGCCTGCACCTACACTCGGCAAAGCGATCTCCACCAAGTCTCGTTCCCTCGCTCGCTCTCTCCATGTTGCTTGATGAATGTCCTGGAGAAATACAAGAAATATGAATTCGGGGACCTGTACAGTTGTCTGCAAAATAATCTGCAGTGCGCGGACAGCGGGAGCTTATATGCTCCGGACAAACACAGCCTGTTATACATACACCCATCCTCATCGCGATCGAGCGACGGAAGAGGGGGCGAGATACATGATCGAGATCTGCTGTAACATGGGCCGACGCTGGGGCTCGGTCGCGCTCACAGCTTGTGCCTCAGCTCCTTCCGCGCGATCCTCTCAAACCGCGCGCTAGGGACGCCCGACGCGAACCGCTCCGCCTGCGCGTAGCTCTCGCGCATGTTCACCGCGTCGAAGCTATGCTGGTCGTTCAGCCCGGCCTTCACGAGCCTCTTCACGCCCAGGAGCGCGGTGGGCTCCAAGCCGTCCATGTCCGCAAGAACGAGCTGGCGGACTGCGGCATGGAACTCCGGGACCGGCTGCTCAGGAAAGATTTTGCTTGGCAATAGGTTCAGCTCGGGGCGTCCGCCGATAAGCATGGCGTCACCACGTACTTGATAAAGCCACAATCGAGCAGCTCCTGTGCGTCCTTCTTCTTGCCCCAGATGAGCACCTCGTTCGCCTTGGCGGCACCCACTGCGAGGGAGCGAAAGATTAAGAACGGCACACGACCCTGACTTGGGACGCTACACGTACTTCTGTTACGGAACGTCACACTGGAACCTGCCTCGGCGATGATCCCTGTGGGTCCTCATCGTTAGAGCGATCACCCACATTGGGAAAGTTGGTGGGCTCACCGAGGAAAGTAAAGGGTACCGAGAGCCATGCGTTAGGTAACGCGTATATGAAGTCAAAGTGTCCCAAGAACGCTGAGTAGAGAAGTTAGAGCCTGCGGTCTTCAATCAATAGTGTGCACTAACCTGCTGAGATTCCTGCAGGCGGACGACATCAACACGAAAGAATGCCAGACCGATGTGCGCTCGAGGAAACGCACCCATTACAGGGCCGTTCAGAGCAGCCACCAAAATCTTGCTGTGAGTGTACAACTGATGGTCTATGAACTTGGCGTGCTAAGACATCCCGACTCTGACACTCACCGCATTGCTGACATCTGTATTGACAGGGACTATGCCTTTCGTGAAGGCCTCGCGCGTCGTCTTGACCGTCATCCTATCTGTGACACTGGTCCCGCTGCATTCAAGGATGAGTGATGGTTCCTGGAGCAGAACTAGAGGCGTCTGAGACATACGCGGAGAACCATCTTCCGTTTGCTATCTCGATGTAAGGAACAGTTCATTATACGCCAGGAACACCAGAGTTACCTTGCCAGACGGTCACAAGGACGTCGTCCCGCTTATCTACATCTCGTAGAGCGACAGCGAATGCATCGTAGTCTGGCAATCACCATCATTAGCGTGTTTCTTATGCCACCACCGCAAGACGTGTCACTCACCCTCCCGGGTGATGGCGTTTAGTGTCTTGGGGGAGTTAAAGGTGATAGTAGCAATGCCCTGGGAGACATCAAGCAGGACGCGGTTAGACATTGTGGGGAGTGCGGGGGGCGTGGTGGGAGAGCAAGAACAGGGGCGTTCAGTTGATGCAAGCGAGTAGCGTAGGCTTATATATGTCAGTTGCGCTCTGTGAGCATCGCGGCGCTAGTACTAGCGATGTAGATGCCGGCTAGTGCACTAGTTCATCCGAGGGATTGTGGGTGTACTTGGAACATTCAGATCGCCTGCGCGAGGTCAAGTGGACGTATTAACGAACGCGTGGGCGCTCGGGTGCGCGGGTTCCCCGGTGGACCGGCGCGATCGCTTCGTGCCGCCGTCGGTCGATCAGCTGTGCACCTCTCTCGTTCGCCACCAGGACACTCGTAAACTCGGAGTACCGAAGACGCAACAAGTACTGTCAGAGTAGATAAACCAATCTCGGGCCAGAACGTACAACGTGAAATAATCTAGGTGCACTTGCAAACATCATGGGATCGACTTTAGATATTCCTTTGCACGTCAAGTACATCCAGTCCCTCGGCGAGGTACGCAGTCGTTCCCACCTGTTGATCCCCAGCTGAACTCCTCCTTCTAGAACAAAGATGACCTCGTCTACCATCTCACCGCGCACTTGCGTATGAACGCGATATACTGGGGTCTGACCGCGCTCTGCGTTATGAAGCAGAAGGATGCGCTCAACAGAGACGAGATGATCGAGTTCGTCATGAGCTGCTGGGACGACGAGGCAGGTCAGGTTTATTCTCGTATTCATTAGCGGACAGACGATGCTAACGCCTAAATGTACAGGCGCGTTCGGCGCGCATCCCGACCACGATGCACACCTCCTGTCCACGCTAAGCGCGATCCAAGTGTTGACGATGCAGGACGCGCTAGAACGAGTGGACATTCCTCGTGTCGTCAAGTGTGCGTGTCCACCCCCACAGATGACGATCAGACGCATCCAGCTGATGCATGACGGCAGACATCCTATCCCTCCAACAGCCTTCCGGGGTATTCGCCGGAGATGCCTTCGGCGAGGTAGACACCCGCTTTCTGTGCTGCGCAGTGCTCGCACTCTCTCTTCTCGGACACCTGCATGAGCTGGACGTCGACAAAACGGTGGGATATATCCGGCGCTGTAGGAACTTCGACGGCGGCTTTGGCGCCCGAGAAGGTGCAGAAAGCCACGCCGCGCAAGGTACATCAGAATCGGCTAGCTAAAGCTTCCCAGTAGGCTGACGTGACCCACCTTACCAGTGTTCGTGTGTGTCGCTGCCCTTGCCGTCCTGGATCGGCTGGACGAGATCGACCAGGACTCGCTTGGGTGGTGGCTTGCCGAGCGGCAACTCCCCAACGGCGGCTTGAATGGTCGGCCAGAGAAGCTCGAAGACGTATGCTGCCTTTTGTGTTGCACGTAACGTTCTTGTGCTAAGCGGCTGCTCCAGGTTTGCTACAGTTTCTGGGTGCTTTCTGCGATGTCGATTCTGAACAAGATTCCATGGATCAACGCCGAAAAGCTGACGACATTCATCCTTTCTGCACAGGTAGGTGGTACGGTAGTAGTATTACGGGTTGGTAATGACTGATACTGGCTGCAGGATCTCGAGCATGGTGGTATTGCAGACAGGCCAGGAGATCAGCCCGATGTCTTCCACACAAATTTCGGTGTCGCAGGTAGCTGTCATAGGTGCCTCAGCATTCTGTCCGGTTGATCATTCCTTTCTGCAGGCCTGTCTCTACTCGGATACCCAGGACTGGACGATCTGGATCCCGTCTACTGCATGCCGGCCAGTTTGATTGAGTCGAAGGGGCTACGGAAGGGCTGGACGGCCCTTCCACGGAGAGAAACTGTTTGACATGCACTCCAATGACAACAACGTTAATTCGCACACCGCGGGCCAGTACTGTACTACGTATACTAGAGTTTGTGTGGCTGAGCGCAGTCCGCCTTTTGCGCTTCCTCTCCGCGACACCCCTCATCAACGACTACGCGCGCTGGGAGCTCCTCAGGCTCTCTTCGAGGAGTCGCTCAACGTCAGGATTGCGTACGAAGGAGTCCGGACGAAGCGGAGTGGGGTCGGGCCGTGCCAAGACGCCGGTGTTATCTGGGCCGCACGTGGGAGAGGGAGTGCGCGATCTGGATCCGGCGTGTTGCGTTGAGTGAACTCTTTCGCCGGCGCAGGAGTGTTTGTTCACGACCGCGGCTCAAGTTTAGCTTAAAGCTTCTCAATCTACTCTGGTCCCTCTCTCCCACCCCCATCAGCCCCCTCGGAGGCCCCTCTCCGTCCACCTTGTCTGGGAAGATCCTCTTGATCTAGCTGTGAAACATGAGCGGAAGCGCGGCCCTCGAATCAGCATCCAAGCTTGGCGACCTGCTTGCGCAGCTGCCTCTCAACCAGCCCAATCAATGGTCCGACATTGAGCTCACCGCCCAGAGTCTCGCGAATGATCTGCGTAGCAAGAACGGTTCGCTGCACCCCGTCTGCTCTCTTGCTTGTTCCATGCCGACACACGCTACACAGTTGAACAGCAGACTGCACTCGGACAGACCCTGTTGCCTCAGACTCTCACTTCGCTGCTGAAGGGCGCCATCAACACGAAGGATGCGGGCCCGGCATGCAAGCCCGCCATCTTTGAACTGCTGCGCGTAGCCGCAAACATCTGCATGGACCATGGTACGTAAAGCAGTCCTGTATTTGATGGTGTCTGGTACCGACCGTCTGGATACGCCGCACCGCAGACAACAACCGAGGCGTCTTGCTCGATGCTGGGTTCCCGCAAACTGTCATTAGCTTGCTGGAAAGCTATGCTGAAACGGTCAAACCCGCTCAGCGCGAGGCACTCTCCATATCTATACCCGATCTCAAAGTTGTCAAGACCGCCATCGGATTCTTGCTAAATGCTAGCGTAGGCTATGGTATGTGCCGTGGAACGCTGCGTGTCGTCCATACTCACCAGAATAGATGCTGTCAAGGACCGCTTGGTTGCTCTGGAGGCTGCCATGACTATTCTGAAGCTATCTACGGCTATATACCCCCTTGGCTCGTGGCAGCTAGACTCGACACAAGAAAGCTCAGAGGAATTCAACGAGGCTTGGTCTCTACGGAGCACTCTGGCCTCTTGGTCATGGCGAGCTATAGAGGAAATCACTGGCGACGAGGACAACCGTGAGTACTCCCTGAAATCATCCGCCGAACGAACGTCCGCCCACCTAGCGCTTCCAGAGCAACCTCGGCTAGTATTTGGACCCGACGCCCTACCATTGCTGGTCTCGCAGTTGCGCGCATTCCTTCCACCGTACCCCGAGCTCCCCGCCATATTCTCTAGTCCAGCTTCTCGCCGCAGTCTCGTCCAGACTGACTTCGACATCTACGAGCAGGTCTGCGGTCTGATCGAGTCACTATGTCTGGATGTGGAAGACGTCCGGCTCTCTCTGGCGCGCGGTTTGACGTTCCCTGACGGAGAGCACGGTGGCGTTGCATGTTTGTCAGAGCTCCTGACGTTCGTGGAAAAGGGCGACTATCCGCCCCACTGGGCCTCGGAGTCGTCGGGTGAGCGCGCGAACAAGGAAAAGGGCTTTGACGTCGGCAAGGGCGCCCTCGTCAAGGCCATCGTGGAGGTGGCTGGTGAGGAGAAGAACACCGACACGCTCTGGGACGACTCCGAGACAGACACGCCGGGTGGCGTGTTCGTCAGCAGGATGGTGGAGTGGATCCGCACGCACAAGAGCCTCAAGGAGGGCAACCGCGACGACCTGATCATTTGCGCCACCCTCAGCCTCGGAAACATATGCCGGCGAGGTGTGCCCCCACATCTGCGCTCCGGTCCGAAGTCTAAAACTCTGACCCGTCATTCGCACAGACGCGCATTCCACCGCGATCGTGAAGCAGCCCATTTCGCTCGCGCCCGACCTTGCGGCGCTGCTGGAGCCCGAAATCGACGTCAAGGTGAAGCACGGCGTGATCGGGCTGCTGAAGCACCTCGCACAGTCGCAGGGAAATAGGGCCGCACTTGGGCAGGCGGCCATCATAGAGCGACTCGCGACGTCGCAAATATGGAGCGAGAGGGCAGACATGGTGGAGATCATACAGGTTGCAGCCATTGGCGTTGCGAAACACATGTGCAACGGCGACAGTGAGCATGGCTTTGGCTTCCCGGCTCCGCGGCCGTCGCTGATCTGAGACACCCCGTTTAGTCGACAACACGTTCTCGCTCGTCCTCCCGGCCGAGGAGAGCTCCCCATTGAATCAGATACTGCAGCTCGTCAATCGATCGGACTCTATTGCTGTCAAGAGCGAGGGCACGCGCGTGCTCGTGAACGCAGTCAAGTCCTTGTGGTCGACCGATCCGAAGACGCTCGACGAGGGCAAAGTAAAGAAGCGAGAGGACGCTATGAAGGCCATCGTGACGGAGCCGTGCGTGTCCGCACTAGCGCGGTTGATCGGCAGGAGCAAACGGTATCCGACGCTCATCAACGAGGGCGTGGTCGCGCTGTCCTTGGTCAGCACGCACCCGAATGGAGGTGCGCTGAGCCCTTCGTCTGCGTGCAGCGATCAGCACTCACGCTCATTTCGCAGGCACGCTCGTACTGGACTCTCTTCTCAACCCACTGCCGACCGAGGCGATCCGGTCGACGTCCCAGCCGCTCTCCGCCGTCTCGGCCTCGGAGGGTTCGCCGGTAGTGGGGCCTCGGCGCGCGCTGGACATGCTCACCAACCTGCTGCGCGACAGCAGCACCAATGTGCCCGCAGAAGTGCGCTCGAACGTATGCGCGCTGCTCGGGCATCTGGGCCGGAAAGGCGTCGTCGCAGAAAGCAGGGCTACTGATCTGCAGCGGATGAAGGACGGCACCCGGGAGCTCCTTGAGGGCCTGGCCCATGACAGCGAGGTGCCAGGCAACCCGAAGGTCGTTGCCGCGGCGAAGCGGGCGCTGGAGGCATGGGCGTAGGTGCTGCTGTGCGTGTTCGGGAGAGCCTCGGACGTCGGTGTAGCGTGTTCGCAGAAATCTGACAACTGTACTAGCAATCTTGTATCTCGGGTGTATTTCTTGGATCCTGTGGCTCGCTGTCGAATGTATGTGCTTGCTCTGCTATATCTGCGTCTGCGCATTGTGGTTTTGTGCCGTTTTGAGAGCCAGTTAGGCCTTAGCCAATAGGCCAACCTGAACCGGCATCCGGGTCGTTTCGTCCCGGAATGAATGATCGAAAGTGTGGCTGAAGCGTGAACGCACCCAGCTGCACAGGTCTGCAGACAGCGCTTGGTCGCGAACACTCATCACCATCGTCTCGACGTCCACCTTCGTAGACAGAATTGCACTTGCTTTCTGGGATTGTGCGGCCCGGGAATGCCTTTCTAGACGACTGTCAATCACCGCCTTACGTTCACTACGACCTGCCCGCCGGCTAAAATGGGGGTCTTCTTCAGCTTGCTCTCTGCTGCATACTACATGCCGAAACTGCACTTTGGGTCTGTACCTGCGACTATCGCAACGAAGAGCGCGGCAAGCTCTAAAGCTATTGAGCGAATCACGCTACGTGACTTCGTCCAGCTCCGGTGCCCGTCGCTGTTCGAGGAGTTCCGCCCGGCATGGTGGCTGAAGAGGTACGTTCGCCTTTTGTGCAAGAAGAGGTTTGATCCGAGCTTTCGCAAGTGGTCATTTGCAGACAGGGTATTGCGTTCTCGGCGACTTTTCCAAAATAGACAAGGTTGAATACGATAGGTGAGGGCCTGGCGGCGCAGTAGTTGCCGAACAACGCGAGTGCTAATCCTCCGCCACGCCTAGAACGCTGCTTCGGACGCTCGATGGCGGGACCATGTAAGTCGCCCAAGTCATTCGAGTCTGTTTTGCAATATGTCATTAATGTCCGGCCCGTGGCGTCATCAGTGGAATTGATTCGACCCCACCCGCACAAGAACGCACCCTGAAAGAGGACACGCCCATCATTGTGGTTCTGCACGGGCTCACAGGAGGTGCCACATTATTCACCGGCGTTCGGGTCGTACCAGTGCTCATACAGGGACTTGCAGGTTCTCATGAGTCATACGTCCGATCCATCCTCGCCCCAGCATGCACGCCCGTCGAGCAAGGCGGCTTGGGATATCGGGGAATCGTGGTCAACTTTCGCGGGTGTAAGCCGATCTCGTCCCTGGACACGCGCCGCTTCTGCGTTCATCTCACTCTCTCATGAATCGCGATATTGACTACAGGTGCCGGCGTGCCTCTTACGAGCCCGCAACTGTACTCGGCGCTGTACACCGACGACATCCGGGTGGCGGTCATGTACATCCACAAGCAGTACCCCCGCGCACCCCTCATCGGCATTGGCTTCTCCCTTGGCGCGAACGTGCTCACACGGTACCTCGCAGAGGAAGGCGAGAAGAGCCGGCTCGTTGCGGGCTGTGCGCTGGCTTGCGTGGGTCCACCGTTTTCGTTGTTTCGCCCCATTCAGACCTGACCCTCATGTTTGGCACGCCCGCGCAGCCGTGGGATCTAGTCGCGTCCAGTGATCAGTTGGGTCCCTGTCTTCCCGCGACCGGTGCGGCACGCTGATGCACACTTTCGCGTTTAGTCTGAGCAGCCGCTTCTTCCACCGGCACGTATATTCCAGCGGAATGGCCCAGAACCTGCAGAAGCTCATGGAGCGGCATTCGAAGGCGCTCTCCAAGTTCCCAGACTCGCCTGCGTGGAGGGCCGCGCAGGCGGTCGCCGCGAAGAAGAGCATGTCGTTGATCGAGTTTGACGATACCGTGACCTGCGTCTGCGGTGGCTCTTACCCGCCGTTCCCGTTCGCGACGGCGTACGACTACTACCACGCGGCGTCGAGCCACAGGGTGCTGGGGGGCATTCGCGTGCCCTTCCTCGCCCTGAATTCCGACGACGACCCGATCGCGAGCAACATGCCGATCGGAGAAGCCGACAACGGTTTTGTGGTGCTGGGGCTCACGAAGGGGGGTGGGCATCTCGGCTGGTTCGAAGCCGGAAAGCACTTCGGCCAGGTGGACAGGTGGATTCGCAAGCCTGTGCTTGAATGGATTCGGGCGATGGGCCAGGACTTTGTGCCAGAAGGAGAGCGAGGGCAGCCAACGCACCAGGTAGACGGGTTCCTCAAGGAGATTGGGCGCGACGATATCGGCTGCAAAGAGATCGAGGGTGGCGGCCATATCGTTGGGGTGGAGGGCGAAGAGGGACTTCTTGCTGGATTGTAGCGCTGGACTTTGTATAGCGGGACAACCATTACTAGACTACAATGTGGTGGGGCGTACAGCTGAATGCTACATATCGAGTGTGTGAAGTCTGCTTCAATCGCTGTCGCTAAAGGTGACGATGTCTTCGTTCTCTTCCTCTTCTTCTCTTGCGTTTCTGTCGTACTGGCTGATATCGACTGAGACGCCCTCTTCGTCTACATCTTCGTCCAGTGCCGCGAGATTCTGGTCGCGTTCGAAGAGCTGTCGGCCTAGGGTCGTATATCAGTAATGGGAACCGCCATCAATATTGCAAATAAAACGTACCGGAAAGACGGGTTAGAGCCTTCCTGTATTCTTCTCTCTCCTTGGCCGACCAGCCCTTGAGCCTTTCCTCGTCTTCACGAGCTCGTTTCACGGCCAACTCCTTGTCAAACTTGATCTTCCACGCCTTGAATGACTCCACCGTTACAGGTGTTCCACGAGTTCTCGCTTCCTCCGCCTAGACCATAATCGTTCAATTGGACGGAGACGAGGGTTGAGAACAGCACTTACTTCGAGCGCTTTCCGCTCCTTCTCTGCGGCTTCGTGGCGATCGCGTTCCTCCCTCTCCCGCATGATAGCAGATAGTCGCTCTCGGAGATGCGTCACTAGCGTGAAGGTCATCGCCATGCCCAGGTTTTCTTCTCCCTGCATATCCATTAGCTCAGGGTCCGCGCCGGAGCATAGGGCAGCATCCTTACCACTCTCTGCAGCTCATCGTGGAGATGAGTGAGTTCCGCCTCTTCGAGCTCGCCTTGTGTTGAGTCTAGCGTAAACGTGGGTAGTACATCGGGGTATTCGTCCGTGTATTCAACGTCCAGGGTTATCGTGACTAGAAGATCACGGAACTAGTCAGTCTGCAGCGCAATGAGTCTCCGACGGGCAACGTACGGGGCTCGATCCCATCCACGGGGTCATCGGGCTCGACCTCGATGCGGATTTCCCTTTCCGATAGTTCTTTGCATGAGTCTCAGCTCGACATGACCGGTTCGATGAGGGTACGGAACGCACTTGTGAGCTCTTCCGGGTAGATCGACTCGAGTACCTGCGTGGCGAGATCAGCACCCTCGTTCCGCATGCACGGTCGACCGGGACGCCATGCGCACCTCGAACTCCTCGGCTAGCACTTCTGCGGACATGGAGGCGAAGGGGAGCTGCTCTCCGACTTGGTCGCCCTGAGCGTCGTACCTGAGAGCAGCCAGGAGCAGCCGCAGAAGATGGGGGTGGCCGGGGGCCGTCCCCGGCGTCCCCGCCCAGCGCTCCGGCGTCCGCAGACTGGCTGGGCCAGCGTCGACGCTCGCAGCGACCACCGACTCGCTTTCTACATCCACCTCGTGCTCTGCGGCGTCATGCTCGCCACTCTCCGCCAGGCTGCGCCGTCGGCCCTGCGTCAATGTCGCAGCAGCGCAGCCGCTACATCTCATATCACACAACACGTCCGTGCCCTCGCCTCTAGCTCGGTCCTACGGGATCAATCGCAGGGCGGCCCTCGCTGGCTCCGGACGGCGGAGGCGACTCCACCCAACAACTGGCATTTTCTCATGGGCGCAGTGAAGGAGGGCACGAAGACGCAGAAGGCGTCGAACCCGGAGGACATCTGGATGAACAAGGAGAACACCGACGTTGCCCAGCTCCCGCCGCCGAATAACGCGTACTCAGGTATACCGCACCCGCGCGTAGATATGCTGTAACAGGGATCTGATGCAGTCATCCATACAGGCCGGAGCGTGCAGGTCAACGCCGATGCGGTGGGGCTCGCGTTGACGAAGCTCAAGGGCATCCTCACGGTGAACGCCGTGCGCCATACGGCAGTCCGGGACGAGCGGCACGAAAAGAAGGGCGAAAAGCGGAATCGCCTCAAGAGTGTGCGCTGGAGGAGGCGCTTTGCGCATGAGGTACGTCTTGGCCCCCAGTCAGCCGCCCTTTGCAGCATTAATGGGGTCCGCAGGTGAGGCAGAAGGTGCAGCTCGTCAATGAAATTCGTGCCCGCGGAGCATGATGGGTGCCCGAAATCCATTTCCCCTGCCGCCGTCACAGCGGGCCGCCCTAGGCGCTTTCCGGATTGTAATACAGTATGTACGTCGGCCGTGACGATAATCAGTTCGCCCGTTACTGCGCCGCCTGAGCACTCCGTGAGCGTGGCGGGCCGATGATGGACTCGACCGAACTGACAGAAAGGGGCCGCACCAAGGTCGCACTCAAACTGCGAAGTTTCAGATGCATGACCTCGCCTGGGAGGTACTCGTGTACTGGCGCGCCTGCGCGTACGGCTGCAGGCACGCTCGGTCTATAGGCACCGGAAGGATCAAGGAGCCTGCGCGGACGCCGGAGGTATTTTCATTTCGCGCTCGTTCCGGTGTGAAGGCTAATGTGCGGGCGGGGGTGGTAGGATCGAGGACCTAAATCGTCGAGACGGCATGTCGGGGTCCAGATCTCGCACCGTGCTGCCAACGCGCAACATGTGGTGGCCACGCAGGAGGCCTCGTGGAAAGCACGCTGGAGATACTCGAGATTTTATCAATCCCCCTGGTCGCTTTGGCGCATCTGTGTGAAGATAAAGCGGCAGGGAGCCAACGAGAGCCCGACGCGCGACGCTTCGCTGCTACAGGTGGAGGGGCCTGTTGATCTGAATGGCATTTGACGCCTTCTCAGGGATCCCACCTTCCGCACGCCGGGCAGGGTCCAGCTTCCTGCGGCCTACCGACGACATCGTCTATACATTATTCAGCAATTTTTGATCGACTTTCCACAGGCGCCGCCCCGCAACAGCTATGTGGCTTGACTTGCATATGGCATGAGCGAGGGGCCCCAAGCCTCGCCTTGCAGGTCCACCCGCATTCTGCGAGAACGCGGCCAACATGCAACCGGATTAGGGCCATGCGTTGCCTCGCCTCCAGTCAAGTGATGGACACTTTCCAGTACTTATAGCCCACCCGCCCGACGGTCCTGGTCTCCATCCAAGCCGTCTTCCCCTTCTCCAAGCCAACTCAAACCCCACACCTTCCACAGTACTTTTCGAGATGTGCCACAACGTGAATTCTACGGCCGGTGTTCTACAGACTGTCGCTGACGTTCGAGCTTTAGGTAATTGACGGCAAGCTGCACCTGACGTGCCAGCACTTCATCCCGATGTCGACGCGCCAACAAGACTGCCTCCGCCCGAACTGCCTGTTCAGCCGCAACCACGCGCACCCCGTCGGTGAGTCTCCCCGCCGCCCGATCTCGCTGCCGAGCGTGGACTGATGGATGATATCGCAGGCTGCAGGTCGACTTCGTGCATGCGGATGATGCAGCCGCCGCAGCGGAACCCGATCAGGATCCACGAGAGCCTGTGCGCGGATTGCATCATGCGCGGGGACGGGGGTCGAGGGGCTCTCCGATGCTCATGATGCGCCTCCCCCCTCGAGGCCGCACGGCCTCCCGGGCCACACCCAACTTCTTTCCACGACATCCACGACCCCACGACATGCGAACTGGGCACCTCGAGTACGGGGTGCGGCTGGCGGCGCGTATGGTATGATCGGCGCTGGCGCTCGATAATGCATCACACGGACACTGTTGTAACACTTATTCTCTGGCTATGTGTTGTCTTAATATGTATTCGTAACATGATGTTTATGCCCACCAAACCCTAACGCCACCACGCTGCTGCGAGCGCATCTCTGTCCGAGTTGAGCTTATCGTGCATGCGCTGCACCCCTTGTCGACCGTCTATAGCAGTGCAGACGTCTAGCCTCCTCCGAGTCGGCCTCCAACTGCCGACTTGGACTCGTCCCACGCGCACGCTGCGTGACCGTGACGAGCCGTGGACATGACCGCTCGCGTCTGGCGCAGGGTCGCGGCTGGCCCGCGCTAAGTGCGCGCCCGAGGAGGCGCGCCTTGTTCTCTCCCACTCCCATCCATTTGTGTGTTGTGCCACATCGGTCTCGTGGCAGCGACGCCTTGTTGTAGCAACACAAGCTTTTGTTGCGGACTTCGGTTCGTTGCTAAGGTCGGCGCACGCTTCCTGGACCCTGTTCGCTTGTGGCAGTCATAAAATCCGACTCGCCTGCGCCATGTCGTGTCCCTACCACCCTCCGCCACCATGTCTGGACCTAACTGGATCTCTGCCGCGTTCGAGGAGACCTTCAACCTCCCCTACCGCCACTTCCACAAGCCCAACGTCCCGATCCCCTCATTCTGGGGAACCCTAGCTCACCTTGATCTTCGGCGATATGCTCACTTAGCCGTGCTCCCCAAGATGGAGCTCAGCCCGGCTGTGCCCCCGCCACCAACGCCACCTGACAGAGGACACCGAAACAGACTGAACGTTGAACACGAGCCATATAGGCGTCTCGACTTCATCTACAACATCAGCGTCTTCGCAGAGACCGCGCTAGATTGTACGTGTGCCCCTCTTCGTTGTGGCGTACGTTTGCTGATCGCCGCTGTTTAGTTTGCTTGACTAGATTGCCTTCGGTGAGGACGGGCGACGCAGACTTCGATAGCGAAAACGGTGGCGGCATCACTATAGCCTCCCAAGGCTTCCAGATAAACACCCCCATGCCGATTGGGAAACCGTCGGATGTCGACAAGTGGGTCGTGTTGACACATTGATTCTTGCTTTTGCCATGCTTACATGCTTGTTCCAGAGTGTTGAGATGGGTCATGGAATACCCGCTCGCTACTGTCAACCATATGATGCATCTGGTCCACCCCGACACGATAGACTACATAGTGCAAGAAGGTGGAAACGACGGCCACGATAAAGGACTGATCCGATGGGCGTATTGGGGCCGAGACGAAAACACAATCACTGAGGCGCTCGATACATGGTCCGAGTCTGTGATGGTCTTCGTCCAGCCGCCGTGGATCCTCACTCAAGCTGACATGGAGGCGTTCGTCGGTTGCCCAACGGTAGGTCACCTTTTCTCTGCAGTGACTCCGCATCACTCACGAGGCGAGACAGTTTCCAGCACCAACCTCACAAAAGAAATTGAAGAGCTACGAGAGGCTGTGGGGAAAGGTAGGCTGCACACAGACTGCTGTGCCCGCTACAGCGAGTGCTCACGCGCGCACAGATATGGGACCTGTGCACCCAAAAGCGTTCGCACTGGTTCGTGCTGACGACGTACTGGGGCTGGGTGTTTGGAGCGTTCTCCCCAGGCAAGTGCCCCGACCTTCTATGTCTTGAGCATAGCCTGACATTTTGTCAGGACGTACGCGCGCGTTCACGTCCCAGATCATCCCGTTCGACTCCAAAGAGCCTACTGTCCTGCAATGCCTATTCTTCTGGTTCACCTCTGCCGTCGCCTCGCAGCTACCCCAACAAGGCGCATGGGCCATCCCAGAGGTCAGTGGCGAATACGCAAACTATGGCATTCAACACCCCTGCACATTCCGTTCAATATGCCGGACGCGGAAGCGGCTGGACGAGCGCGCCAAGTTGCTCGCGCTCGCGCTGAAGCCATGACCGTGGCCGGTACCGTTTTTTGCGTTCAGCGCAGCGTCTTCAATATGGTTCTCACCCACGGTCCACCCACGTAGGTGCCCGAACCCGTCGACGCGTTGGAGTATATCTCAATCCCAGTCCATGACGACAGTGTGGATATCGACGTATCCGAGAGCAGCTGGCAGGCTAGCAGTGGCGGTCAGTCGGCCCTCTCTCCGCCGCTCATACGCTGTGACTGACTCACTTCGTGCTCAGCGCGGACCCATTCCCATTCTGGGGTTGCCTCCGACGGCGAATCCGACGACGAGGCAGATGCAGATACGGTCATGTTCGAGCTCCTGCCCGACATGCTCCACAACGCCGCCCCTCCCGCAGGCGCGCGCCAGGCCAACAACGCGAATCTGATCGCAGACTGGATGCAGGGAGCTGCGGCCGGCCAGCACCCGCATGCGCTGAACGGCGCGCCGCCCGCACCCCCATCGGAAGCGCCGTCGGGCGTGTCGTCGCTTACGACGAACAACTCGGTGTCGACGGTGGTCGACCAGGCCCAAGCCCCGGCGAGACACGGCGCGTTTGTGACCGCGGCGCTCGCGGAGATGCGCTTGGACTACAACTATGGTGGGGCGTACTAGCGCAACTAGTCGCACCAGGGCCAGCAGCCACCAGCAGACCGCCCGGCCTCGGGGTGGAGCTGCCACTAGCGTCCAAAACAGCCGACGATCGCCGTTCCTGCTCCTTGTTTTCCATAACAGTTTTCTGCTTGTTTATGCTTTGTATATTGCTGTCCGTGATGCTTGTTGGGTCCATATGCTGTGTCAGCCTGTCGTACATAATATTGCAATCGCACTCGCTCTCGTAGTTCACTACCCTGACGCCCGGGAGTTTCCTTGGCGCTTATTTCGCATGGGCGCGCGTCGTGATCGGTAGCGCGTCTTTCTACTGAACCACAAACCACCAGCATCCTCAACGACTCAGTCACGTTTAGGTAGGATTATTGACCGTGAATACCTCTGCATGTTTGAGGAGAGCACTAATATGCGAGATACGTAGTCAATTTGTCAGTGCACTAGTCATGGGCGCCACCAACCTCGCCGCGACAACAAGTTCGCAGTGGATGTTTCCGCTCTCCGCGCTACACAACACCCCAAGCAGGGCCACATCCAACATCCCTCTAGAGAAAGAACTGTACGACCGTAGTAGAGGCGTAGAGTTCCTCTACAGACTCGGTGTATCCCTCGGCTTGTGCGTTCCTTCGCGCTTCTGCGCGGAGCTGTGGCTAAAGTATCATTGACAGGCCGTCTTCCGCAATGTACACGGCGGCGACCTGGTTCCACCGCTTCTACATGCGGTACTCCATGGAGGATTATCACCGACAGGTCAGAGGGTAGCCACGCACGTTCGACGCTTAGGCTTATTACGTGCTTAGGACGTCGCCGCCTCTTGCATATTCCTGGCCACCAAGACCGAAGAGTGCGGCCGCAAGCTGCGCGACGTCGCGAAGGTCGTTTGCTCCAAAGTCTCCCACATCGACATTTCGAAGATCAAAGACGACAGCAAAGTAAGTGCGGGTCGGCTTATTGTAGATGCGCTCGCTCACCTGACTACAGGAAGTCGAGGAGTGCCAGACCAGCATCCTGCTGACTGAGGAGGTCCTGTTGGAGGGCCTTTGTTTCGACTTCGTGGTGGACAGTCCGCAAGCCGACCTCGTCGACCTCTTCGACGCCTGCCCCAATAGTACGCACATCGAGGAGTGCGCGTGGTCCATCGCGAACGACTCGTGAGCTGCGCACCAGCGCGTCTTCCCGATACCCGCCCCCAGGCTGACCCGCGCCCTCACTTCGCAGCTACCGCACGCCGCTATGCCTGCTTTATCCGACACGAATTATAGCGGCTGCTTGCTACGTGCTTGCCGAGCGCGCACTTGAGGGGCCCCAGTCGTCGTCATTGGACGACCGGATCGCGTCCCCCGCCCCGTCCGCTTCCCTTCCCACACCCCCATCCCACAAGTCGCCGTGGGCCGGCACCTCCCGCCGCGCGATCGAGCACTTTGGCTTCAACGAGACCGAGCTCGCGTCTGTCGCAGGTGCGCCTCTCTCCCCGTGTCCCCCTTCCCCCATGCTGACGCTAACGCGTTCCCGCCCGCCAGACGCACTCGGCGTGCTGCTCGAGTACTACGGCGCGCAGGACCTGCAGGGCGCGTGCGAGTTCCTGTCTGCTGTGGCTTCGGTGCGTCTCCCACCGCTACCCGTCCCGCTCTTCCGTTCTGACAGCGGCGCGAACTTTATAAGATTCCGCCACCGCACAGCTGCGCACACCGAGAAGCTCTGTATAAGCCGTTCGCGCACGTTGCCGCTGCGGCGACCGCGCCTGTGAACGCGGTGACACCGGAGCACGCTATCAGCCAGGGTGCCACTCCCTCGCAGGGGGGAAGCACCCCGGGGAAACCAGCCGCGGGCGCGTGGAAGCCGGTGTCGGAGCCCGCTCCATGAGGGGATGCACTTCCCGCCTTGTCGTGTCTGATGGACGCGCGGAGCTTGCAATCGGAGAGGGTGGGCGTATCGTGTTGATCATCGTGCTATCGTGTAGTCGGATGTTGTACATATCATACATATTATTCCATTGTGTACATTACGGGTACAGAGTGCGGTCGTGCGCTACGGGGGGACGGGGCCCGGTGGTTGGGCTGCGGGAAGATAGAGAGTGGCGGGCCTGCGGTGCCCTCGGAATCAAAGTTCTATCGTCTCTTTGTGTTTGAACTTTCGGCCAGCACGTTCCGCGGCGCGGAAGCAGAAGTGGTTCCCGTAGAGCTCGAACTCGATGTGGGGCATGTCGAGTACCGTGCGAGGCGGTTGCGGCGTCGATGACGACGGCGAAGGCAGTGCAGGCGTGGCGTGCAGCGGCGTGGCGTGCAGCGATGTGGCGTATAATGGGACGGCGAACGCAAAAATACTGTTCTGCTTAGGAATCACTGGTAGAACGGCGTCAGACTTGACGGCGTCTCGGAGCAAAAAGAAAGGGGCCACGGACGCTTGAGCTGATCCTTCTGGGTGATCATCTTGAACGCGTTTTCTGTTTCATGAACAACGATCCCGGAGAGTCCGACCAGACACGGATTCTTGCTCTGCCGAACTACCGGGGAGATAACGAAGGCGTCGGAGTGTATTTCGAAGCAGGTACATACCGGTCAGCACGGCACCGTGGAAGTCTGCCTTGAGGAGTTTTGAGTGCATCCCAGCGGCGCTGGGCATTGCCGCAGCCGCATTTTCGGGAATTGTCGCAGGTTGTACCGACAAAGAGAGCAGTTCCGACATGTAGCCCAACCAGAGGGAGTGCAGCGGTAGGAACAATTGGTATCTTGAACTCCGTCAGTACGTGAACACACGGCTGGAAGTCCGAAATTCCGTACTTGGTTTCCTCCTTCCGCAACCTCCATAGCCCCTTTTGTTGTCCCTCCTTCTTGCTGATCACCCCAGCTGCCCTGCGGGCACGCTCAGACACTCGTTTCGCGCGCTGTTCTTCGCGCGCCTTCTTGGCTTTGCTCTCCCGCGCGGGGTTGTCGAGGAGGATCTGGCGACCTTCGACACGACTCGCGTATGCGTGCGCGGGGTTTGTGGAACCAGTGACATTGCGCTTGACGTAATCAGGGATGAACGGCGTTGTGCTGTCGAATTTCAACCGTTCGTTCTGGCTCTGCGCTCAGAGAAGCAGGAACATGAAGTAAGAGGCAGACTTACGTTGATGAGCGGCAATTCTGCGTAGACGTCCTTGCGCGCGCCATCAGCTGCGCGGTAAGACATAAAGGCCATGTTGCGTGCGTCGTGCGCGTCGGCCACAGTTCGACGGAGTGCAAGCGCGACCAAAGAGAGAGAGGATGATCAGGGTTCGCGTTCAGGGGCGGAGGAGGATCTCAGCGTCGATGACTCACGTGCCGCCCGCGTCCGGCGTCGCGCACGAACTTGCTCTTCCTTGTTTAGCAACCACCCAAACTTTCCGCGGCGCCGACCCGCGCTGCCCGCCAACAAGCCCCAGCTATCGCCCACATATCCGCCAGAATAGGTGTATGGCGAGTGGCCGCGTCAGCTGCCCGCGCAGATTGCGAGAACACGCTCCGCGGGATGAGCGGTCGCCACGCCTTGGCGGCAGCCTGGTGGGAACGCGTCGACGACCCTCCATAGCGGTTCGCAAAAATTCGCGCTGCATGCGGCATGTACGCCCCAGGACTATGAACGGTCACAGCTGTTGGTTCGCGACGTCGTCCATCGCTCGGAGCATCTCACCAACGCAATCGATGGCGCCGCAGACAATGCATGTACTGTGTACGGGCGGCGCGCGTATCCCGGCCGGCCAGGTTCCTATGATGACATCCGCAATCGTTGCGGCAGAAACGCACGCTAGGAGCGCTGCGTCTTCGCGTCTGTCCCGGGAATGCGTAATCGGTAAGCCGTTCGAACCGCTACATCATGCGCCTGTACCCACTGAAGCCTTCTGCACTGCGCGCCCGGCCGGAATACGGTCTCAACTCATCAGGCTCGACCAGGGCGACACGGTTTAATGCTTTCCATTTAAGACGGTATACTCGATCCGGCTCGTGATATTGCACACGCCTATGATCTGATGACTGGGCGACATGCTCCATCCGCCCAACCTTCCATTGATACCGCTCTTCGCGCCGCACACAGGTCCGCGTTCCGTAGCTGCTCGCGTTATCTATCTCGTCATCTGACTATGCGCGCGGAATCTTTTCTGGCGCCTGGGACTTCCTCTGCCTGCTCGCTGCCGGAATGCCAGATCGCCTCGAGCTTCGCGGATGGAAAGATGACCTACATATGCCTGCGATGCCTCAGGATGTCCGCGCGGTGGGAGTTTTCGAACCAGACGGCGATAAGGCAAGAAGGACGGCCTGCCTCGGTCGGGCACTCGAGGTGCTCGAACGACCGTGGCGCGGGCTGGCTTACAGCCGCTGTGCTCTCCGGACGTGCGTCTGTAAAAATTGCGGCTGGTCGACTGACCACGTCGTGGACGTCGCGGGACAGGATGCTCGTCAGGGGCAAGGTCTATTCTCAGTGTAAGCGGCGAGCGCTGGGAGAACCGTGGCTTCTGAGCCGACGTCCTGGGGGCTATGGACACACGTGTTTCTGATATTGAGTGCAAGTCTGTGAGTGCGTTCATTTCACCCGCTGATGAAGTCCGCGTTATCTGACTGCTAAGCCTTTGTGCCAGCCCGAGGACGGCGAGCGGACGGCGGTGCGGATGACTCAAACTACCGAGGTTCTTGCAAAATCGAGCGAGCACACGGCGCTCAGAGCCACGGCCTGGCGGCGCTCATCGTCGCCCCGCGTCGTCCGCGAGATCGTCCGTGCTCTGGCCTCGCGCCAATCCCGCTTCGGAGTTTGTTCCACGGCTCGATTGCAGTGGCCCGTCCCGGAGGCTATACACGGCGAGTTCAGTATCGCTAACCCGAAGAGGCATCTACGGCTATTCGCGGCGGTAGACTCAGCGCCTCCCTTCCAGAAGGTGTTTGCGAGCGGCGTGCAGGACGGCCCTCGCGTTGTGGCGGATCTCCCCATGACGCTTCGGCGCAATGCCGCTGATTCGGACACACGCACACAATCGTGAACGATCGGGAGGACTCGATTTCCTATCCAAGAACAGCATGGCGACGGGTACGATAGAGCAGAAGAGTGGGTGCAGTACAGTAATTAGGAGAGCATCGTGGAGAAGGATGGAACAATCGGAGGGAACTTGGAACTTAGATAGAACTACAGTGTCGTACGCGGGATTCGAAATCTATTCTCTAGGAGCGGCCCATCTGAACGCAGACGGGGCAGAAGGTGTCTATGACGGGGTCTGCGGCAGATGGTGAGCGATTGGCCACAACTGTACGGCATCCCCGGGGGGACTCACTATACTGCTGGGGGAATTGGCGGCTGATGGGAAGAAGAGCGGGAGCGGGAGACATCAGCTCAAGTCCGATGTGGCCAGCCAGCTGACGCACTATTGCCAGCAAGTCTCCGTGCAGCGGGGCGGGACACAGTTCCTGGGATGCGAGGTACTGAACTTGCAGAAACGATCTTCGCATTGAATCTAAGCGCCGATGTGCCGACTGAATTGAGATCTACAGGCAAGTAAGCAGCCAGGGCGGCGCACCATCTCGTCGGGCTAAAAATGCGTGGTTAGGACGGGGCGGTGGCGGGGACGAGAACGGACGAACCAGGTCGACGTAGTGACCGCAGCGTTTGTAGTTGTTACGGACGCTGTGGCGGGAGCGGCGGTGTGAGGCGCCTCCGCCGAGCACAGTGGGCGGAAGCCGACGTACCGACGCCAATGGCACATGCTGGTGGCCGGGTTGGGGGCGGGAGGAGAGGGGTATGTACAGGGCGGAGGAGGGGAGAGTGCTTGGGCAGTGTCGGATAGCGAACGCGCGGCGGCCAATTTATACTCTGGCGGACGAGCACTGAAAGATCCGGAATACGGTCTTCACGACTCCTAGGCAGGAAAGTATTCCCAAACACGACGGAGAGACGATAACATCAGCCTATCGGCCCGCCCCGCTCGATTGCGCAATGCCCTTTCTGCTGGGACATATCGAGATGAAGGTGGTCGGAGTCGAGAGAAACATGAGGACGAGCCCGGAGGAGCGCCAGGGGGCCAACAAAGCAGGGCAGGTGGGCGCGCAGACGGGCAGCCGATCGGTGTTTGTTGCAAGCCTCGACGGAAAAATCTCCGCTAGGGGGCAGAATCATGGGTTTTGCCCGCAGCACGCTAAAGCTAAAACGTTAAACGGGCAGAGAACTCGTTTTTTGGCAAAATAGTGACGATAGACCGAATGCGCGACGGCGCCGATGAACGCGATAGCTGGCAGTCAGCCCGCGGCGCCTCGCGACAGGAACTCCCACTCACCGGACAGTATAGAACCCGATCATGCCCAATTTGGTGCAGCAGCAATCAGGCGGATCTCAGCCTCGAAGCCGTGTGCTAGTGGTCGAAGGCCCAATTCTGCCACAGCAGATCTCTCCAGGAAGCCCACAGACAGCATTCGTACGTCAAGCGGTGTTGTCCTGACCTTGCAGCTGCTCCGTACAGGTTGCCACCGCGCGGAGGACGAGCTGGGCGGACAATCAAGATGGTATCGATACCGCACGCCCGGACACGGCCTGTGCGTTCCCGTCGAGCCGACGCAGGTGCGCGGCGGACGGGGTGCCACAGATTGAAAACGAGGCTGGGACGCACCGCGCTGGGCGACTCATGGACGAGTGTACCGTTTAGGCAGACAATGGCCACAGTCTGTAGTTACAGCCGGAGGTCGTCCATTGGCCGTCTCCGGAAGCAGTCGTCGGAGCTGCGACTCGCGAGCAGCACGATCGCACACGTGGTCGGAGAAATACTGTATTCGTTATCCCATGATTGGGCTCACGAAGTTTATCGCAAACTCAATCGGGATCTCGTCCCAATGTCGGATATACTGTACATCATCCGGCGAACATCCCAACCAGATACTGGCTGACGCCCTCGGGCGTGAGGATCCCCACGTCTGAGAAAACGAGCGAAATCAAGTCCGGCCTGCACAAAGGGCGTTAGAATGCCAGGAACGGCTTCTTGGGCGCATCTCTGGACCCACCGTGTATAGTCAACGCCCGGGTTCCTCGCTATCTGCTCTTGAGTCATCGCTCGTTCCGCGGGCGGCGATGACCTTCCCAGGTTCCCCGAGTCTTTGGTAGAGGCCACAGGCGCGGCGGTCGCACTTGCACTGCCCTGTCCAGCTGACTGCGCAGTCGACGGCGGAGTCGCGAACGATAGGATGTTTGGGTTGTGGGTAGGAAGATCGTATTGCGATAGTGGGAAAAGTCGGTGGAACTTGAAGCTGAGGGAGAACGACGGAAGGATCAGGAACCGCATTACATCATGTGTGCTCGGCGTCTCACCTTTCTGCTAGTGCATAGAACGGCTTGTTCGCCGCTTTTGCGATGATGGCCATCTGGTTACTGCCCACGTAGTTGACGAGGCCGCCGCTCTCCACGACGGCCTCTGACCCAACGAGGACAAAGTCGACCTGGTCCATGACATATGCCACGGCGGAGTCAAGGACCACGGTGCAAGGAATTCCTGCGGCCGTTAGTGCTTCGTAGGTTCTCAGGCTGGATTAGGAAGCGGGGATGTTCAGGACGCTAGTCAGACGAGCACAAAAGGTCCGGCCTTACCCAAGTCCTCGAGGCCGCGATTCCGTGACATATACGGATATGCGCTTCGTCTTGTGAGCATGGAGCAGTGCCCGCAACACGACGCGCGAATGCGAGTGTGTGAGAATCTGTTCATATCAATCGATCAGCACTTGCGTGGCGCGCGTCGCTGCGCACATCGTACTCACGACGGAGTCGTCCTTGATGAAGCCGAGGGCCAGCTCGGCAATCTTGTCACGAAAGGCAAGTGCCTCCGCTGCATATTTCCGCCCTTGCTGCTCCAGCTCCTTCTTCAACTCCGCAAAGTTCTTCCCGTGGCGCGCCAACTATCAGCAGGGACGGCGACGCGTGGTCCGAAGAGAACACTCACGTCGGACTCGTGCGGGAATAGAGTGACGAAAGCGATGAACAGTTCGCAGCCAGCATTCAGACTGATGGGGTTGGGAGACCTCCGCTTCAGTTCCTCGGCGCCGTCGTTCAATGCTTGGACGAGCTCGAACATCGTTCCGGCTTCAAACTGCCGACATCGGTGCCGAGAAGCGGGCTGCAAGGGACATTGCACGCACCATTTGACTTGACGATCGCTTCCGCTAATGATAGTATCGCGGCTAGCGGAGGTGAGATCTTTCACGGTAGTAAGCCACCCGAACGAGGCCTAGCTAGAGCGCGTGAGATGCACACTTGATCGTCCTGCAGAAATTCCTTGAAAGTGGCGTAGATATCAAAGGGGCCGCCTTGGGCCAGGTCCGTCGCCATAGTGCTAGCGTGTTTTTTTTTACAGCCAGATATGTTTTCGCCGTGCACGGAGATGAGGGTGAGAGCACGGTAACGGATTGTGGCTGAGGAGGTGGTGGAGAGAAGCGAAGGAGCTGCAAAGTGCCGCGGCTCTGACTCGGCTCGCACGTGGAGAGCGCGACGAGACGCGGTCACATGTTCCAGGCATTGCATCCTGATCTCGATCGATCGCGTCGGGCCCTTCAATTTCGTGCATCCACAGCATGAACCACTCCTTCCCTTTCCGTCTCGTGGTGCTATCCGCCTCGGGATCCCGGACGCATGCAGCACATCTCTGAATTCGCTGCACTGGGTGGCGTCTGCAACACCGAGGACACCGCAGTCACAGCGCTAGTATGTACGCCTCAATATTGTGGGGTTGCCCGTGGCTTGAATGGTCTCGGAGAAATCCACCTTGCTCGGACTCCGGTCGCATCTCTGCGTGCTCTCTTCCGAAGGCATTTTTCGTTCCCTCGTTTGATCTCACGATGCGATCCCCCCCTGTGACAACCCCTGAGAACTACCACGCACGCATGTGGCAGCTCCGATACATCCGGTAAGGTTCTCTTATTCGGAGGACGCAGAGTTGTCCAAGAAACGGAATTACAGGTGCGTTATTGGCAGCCATTCCACTCCGTGTCCCGCTGCCACGCTAGTAAGACACCTTTGTCCGTGACTATCAGACACACTCTAGACCCATTTCGGGAAGATGGTTAGGGTGATCTCGATGGGCTCAGGGCCCGCGACCGGAATGGACATTGTCCACAGTTGCGACGCCAACAATTTTCGAGGCTTGGAACTCAGAAGGCTAGGCTGGGCGTTCTATTCAATTGAATTCGTCTGCAATGGGAAAAGCCTGGTCCCATCGTGCGTCACCATTCGGTCAGTCGCGGTGTGGTATTTTTCTACGCGCCATCCACAACGTAGTACGATCAACGGGGAGGTCCGGGCTTGACGCCGACGGATCGCGCAGTTACAGACCGTGTGGTGCGAGTGGTGTAAAACAAGCGTACAGCGCTACAACGCAACGAAATACAAGGATCTCGGCCGGAAGATTGAAATCATTGAAGCAGGATGATGACGTTAGAGTTTACCCAGGGCGGGCGGTGGCAGGCGGGGCCTTGTTACCCGGAGCGTCACAACAGCGACCGCGGGGACCGCACCCAACCGCACCCACGACGCAATCGGTCGTCAAGGGGCGCGAACGTTGGGGCGGCGGGACCTGGGCCGACGGTGCTGTCCATGACCGCATCCACGCAGTCCAGCGCGGTCTTCCAGGGCTAAACTCGGGCTATCTGTGGGCGTCGGCCACGCCGCGTCCGCCCTGCAGCGGCGTGGAAAACACGAAGTGCGCCCACAGATCATATATCACGCCGGACGTCAGTGGAGGAATGCAGCTGCGCACGCTCGTCCTCTGCCTCGCACGGTGTGTGCGGGCGCGAGGAGAGAGCGCCGCGCGCCGTCGGCGTCGGTCCAGGGCGACATGGTTGCCGCCGCGGCGGGAAATTAGTTTGAGTCGGCGATCTGGCGGGCGGCGGGTATCCACGCGGTCGCGCGGGGTGATTTGGACGGAGAGCGGCCGGATGGGGCAGGAGGATTGTGCCGGAAGGGGCAGGGGCGGGAGAAAAGGACGCAGGGCCGGCGGGCTGGGCCGCGGGCGTGGGTGGGAAGACGGGGATTTGGGCGAAAGTGTGCGGCGAAATGCCCAAAAAGCGCAGGCTTTGCTCATCGAAACACGTTTCGTGTCTTTGCCGCGTCGGAATGTCGCGCAAACCCTATGGGGGCCGCTGCCCGTTGCGATCGCTAGGTCCAATTTCAGTTGCCTCGGCGCAACGCCCGCCCTTCAAAAGGCCCGACGCGACATTATGTTTTTCTCCTCCACCCCCTCCCTCTGACATACCCCCTCCGCCTTCGCCCCCTATATCCGCTGTGCCCAACGTGTTTTCGTTCGGGCACACGGCTTCCTGATCCACACTTCAAACTGCTGGAGGCAGCGCGTTTCTCTTCGCCATTTCCGGGGTGAGTTCTCTGTCCATATATCTCTCAGCCCATGTCCGACTTTTTCGTTCCCCAATGTACACAGTCTTCCACCGTCGTTCTCCGCCCGTGCGTCCTCCCCGCGACACCTTCCACCACCACCCGCATCCGGCGAACCGACTACCCAAGATGCCCGCTGTCACGAGCCCGCCGCCACAGCTGTTTTTCAGTAACGAGATCGCCACCATGGACGAGTGGGCGAAGAGGACAGGCATTCCTCTGACGACCGCGGAGGCCCTAGGTACGAACTATGCCAGGGCGCGACGTTGGTTGCTCTCCATCCGGTCCAACCTGGTCACAGAGCACGGCTGGCGCGACGTCGCCCCGCTCGACGCACGACTGCTCTTCGACATCGAATGCCCCACCCCCTACCGCTCCGCAAGAGGCCTCCCGCGCAGCCCAAACATGCGCCTGCAGATCCCCATCAACGCCTCTTCCTTCTTCTCGCGCGAGCGACGCGTCCAGTGGGAGATGGTCTTCCACAGCGCGCTCTTCCCCGGACTCCGGCATACCGTCCCGGCGGTCGCGGACCTCCTCCACCTACTCCAGTGTCTCCTCACTGGCATGGTCGTGCTCATCAAGGAGGAGCAGGAAGCCGGGGGCATGGTGCGGACAATTCGCGGGCTGCCACCAGTCGAGTGGGTGTCGAGCCACGAAACCGCGCTCGTCGAGGTCTTCGGCTCTTCCCACTACCGGCAGCTCTTCCGCGCCGCCAGCGACGCCCGTGTCGCGTTCAAGCTCGAGCGGGCATGAGGCGCTCCCACGATCGCCCCCTCCCCCCACGTCCCAAAATGCCCGTGAAGCACGGGGGCCCCGTCCATGAACCCGTCAGAGGTCGCCGGGGCCGGGCCCTCGTCGTCGGACTCTATCTTATTCGATCCTGTTGCCCCGCATGGTACTCATGTTTAATGTCCGGTACAGTCCATAATCCCTTCGCCTTCGCTGCTCGTCGCATATTGCTCCTTGTCGTCCCACACCCACTTACCATCGCTGTCAGATAGAATACTGCCGTCATAGTCGCATATTAGGCTACGGTCCGCTCGCTACGTATTCGTCCCCTTGCTGTTTGTCCCGCCGTAATGTCCTCTCGTCGCACTGCCTCCTCTTCCCTGCACATACAGTATGTATTCCAGCATTTCACCTCCTCATGCATCATAGTTAGGCCACCACCATAGTATAGTTCGTAATCGCACCCACATGTACACCTTACCATGTCCATAGCTTCTCCGAAACGTCGACCGTTTTGCGCCTGTGGCGGCATTCCACTTCACAATATTTTCACACTTCGCGGCGCAGAGTGCTACTGCTTGTGGATCCGGCAGAAGCGAGAGGGAATTCGCGATGAAGTCATTGCATTCACAGTAATACACAACGCACAACATCGTTACTAGGAAACAAGCTTCGGGACCGAGAGCTGCGCGCGAGCCTTTGCACAGCAGCCTGAAACAGCACCTCCCGCTACTAGTACGCGCTGCGGGACTGCTACGAATATGGCTACGAGCTTACCGAAATTGACCTGATCTTCATAGGGGCGATCGTCCCAGATTGGCATCTGCGCCCGCCTGCCCCGCGACACGACACGCAGCGTGCAACGAGGCAAACGCCTGAACATGGTCATAGGGTTTCCCTCGCCAAGAGCGGTTGGCTCAGCGTCCGAGGCGGCCGTCGCCCTGGACGCGCAGGGCGCAGGGCGGAATGAACACCGCGCGACAGACACGAGGAGCGGGAAGTGAGCTGGGACCAGTGCAGTTTGCCAGTTCCTTGAGCATCCCGATGAATTGCGTGCGCCGAGGGGGAGGGCCGCTCATTGGCAGAAAGGAGAGCAGCGGATAGGTGGGTTCGAAGAAGCGCAGAGTTACGACACAGCGGGGATCTGCGCGCCTGCACGTGGGGACGGGGCCACAGGTGAGCTGGTGGCAGGGGCCGCACATTGACGAGCCCGCCTCCGGACGCATCGAAGGGGCAGCAGGGGACCAGGGTAGCGGAGACTGGGCGTCGATAGACTGCGATGGCGCCTTGCTGGGAGGTCACAAGCATCCACAACGACTCGGGTAAGGCTTAATAACTCACCAGGCTAGACCGCTGCAGCTGCATCTTCAGGGAAGGCGACGCGATCTGCGTGAGTCTGAGAAGGGTAGCCCTTTCGGGAGGCGACACGGCGAGTCAAAATCTTATCAGATGAAGACGGCTAAGGGACTGCCACATCCTCGGTGCCTGCATGGTGTCGAGTGTCCGTCGGCCCGCCAGAAGGTGTGTCAGAGAGAAAGACAGGTGAACGCCCGAGCTCGTCCTTTTGCGATTCGCGAAGCCAGCAGTACGTATCGCCCGTCCGTAGCAGCATAAGATGCGTAAGCTTTAGAGTAGCAGCGTGCTAGCTTGATATCATGGTCGAGGGACTTTCGCTGAGCAGATGTTTCCAGAGAGCGCATTGTGGTGGCAGAGACGAAAGAGGTCAATGAAGGAGGCCTGAAGTTCGCACCGCGACGTTAGAATTGGAGTGGCGCTCGAGGATGCAGGCATCTGAGTTTGAGCGGGGTCGCGGAGGATCAATTTAAGACGCCGGCGTCGCGCACGCGTTTCGTTAAACGCGGGTGAACCCAACCCTAAGGCCTACTGTAACTTGGTACTCTACCACCCGATCTTTGCTACTTCACCCTCGCTATGGCGGACGGCGCGCCGCCGGAAGAGGACTTCAATGCTATTCCTATCGCGGACAGGCTCGCCCACAAAAACTGGAAGGCACGCGTTCATGCGTACGAGGCTCTCGTGAAGACATTCCAAACCACTGCGTCCGACTCCGATCCCGCCTTCAAGCCGTATATCAACCATCCCGACACCCTCAAGAAGATCGCTCTCGATGCTAATGCAGTCGCGCAGGAGAAAGGACTCGAGTGTCTGGTCGCCCTCGTGAAGTTCGCTGGGGAGAATGCTGCTCGCACGCGAGAAGTGGTCATGCCGGCGCTGGTAGAGAAGTGCTTCGGTTCCTCGCGCGCCGGAACCAAAGCGCAAGCACTGGAGCTGTCATTGCAATATGTAGAGGTGGAGAATAGCGCGGCTGGCGTTGTGGTATGTGCATTGGTCCTCGTGGTGTCTGCTCTGAACCTATCCTTTCCATATAGGACAGTATCCTGCCGGGATTGGGCGCGAAGCAGCCCAAGACTGTAGCGGGATGTGTCGCTGCCATCAAGGAGATTGTCAGGCAAGTTCCTTGTTCGCGCCCTCTTGCGCAGTAATTTACCGCGTGATTTGTTCGCGCATGTACAGGCAATTCGGAACGACGATAGCGCCACCAGCATTGGCTTTGAAGGCCCTTCCCAAGATCTTCGCGCATTCTGACAAGACCGTCCGCGCTGAAGGAACGCAGCTCACCTATGTTCTCTATCAGTACATTGGGCCCGGCATCGAGTCGTGGCTAGCGGACCTCAAGCCTCTCCAAGTCAAAGAGCTGAAGGAGGCTTTCGAGGGGTTGGAGAAGGAGGGGAAGGGGCGGGGAAGTCTTAAGCCCGAACGAATGACCAGAGCTGGTGCAAGGGAGGCCGAGGCCGCCGCAGAGGCAGGCATTGACGCAGAGGAAGCAGCACCTGCAGAAGAAGGTGCGTCTTCTGTTCATTGTGATTGATATCATGACATTCAACGTAACTCTGATAACTCAGAAGCCCCGCCTGATCCAAGGATGTTCGCGGAGGAAGTGGACATTGTCCCCAAGCTCCCGGCTAACTTCACAGCGTCGCTCAAGTCTTCCAAATGGAAGGAGAGAAAAGAGGCCCTGGACGAGCTTCTTAACGTCGTGAACGCCTCACCTCGGATTAAGGAAGCTTCAGAGCTCGGCGAAGTCGTTCGGTCGTTGGCAGTTTGCGTGCAGAAGGATGCGAATATCAACTGCGTTATGGTCGCAGCGGGCTGCTTGGAGGGGATGGCTAAAGGCATGATGGGATCTTTCGCAAGATATCGGGAGAGCATTGTGCCTCCCATGCTTGAGAGGCTGAAGGAGCGGAAAGTGACCGTCACGGATGCTATCGGCAACGCCCTAGACGCGATCTTTGTTACCGTGAGTTCGCATTCCACACCCTTACTTCGCCGTGTTGACTTCCACATCCCAAAGACAACCTTGACAGATATCCTCCCCGATGTACTTCCCGCGCTCAACAACAAAAACCCGCAGGTCAAGGACGGCACTCTCAAGTTCATCGCCAGAAGTCTGTCTACATCGCCCACTCCGATTCCAACTCCCCAGATCAAGCCGCTTTCGGAGGCTTTGGCCTCTCTGCTGGAGGACCCCTTCGAAGGCGCCCGAACCGAGGCTGCAATTTGTTTGGGCACCTTGATGAAGATGGTTGGGGAGCGACCGCTCAATGCCTTGATGGACAGCCTAGCAGATATGAGGAAGGTCAAGGTCAAGGAGGCTTTCGACACTGCCAAGGTCAAGGCGAAGGTGGGAGCCGCCGCCCCGCCCAAACCGGCTGCTCCTGGTTCGAAGGAGCAAGCGAAGAAGAAGCCTCCGCCCGCGAAACAACCGCCGACAACCGCGCTCCCGGCGGTTCCCAATGAGGATGAATTCCCGCCCGAGAACAAACCGGTGAAGAAGCCTCCCGCACGTCTCATGGTGAGTGCTATGTTTTGCGTGTGACCGAGGTATGTATCGACGATATGCGTTCGAAGGGGAAGAAACCCGCGGCAGCCGGGTCCGAAGGAGGTGCTTCCACGGCTGCGGCCGCCCCCAAGAAACCTCCAGCTGCTGCTGCTGTCGCCGCGGCTGCAGCTGCAGCTAAACCCGCTAAAGGCGGCGCCGCCCCCGGCCCTGGCGCTCTCGACAACGTCAAGTTCAAGCATACACCCGAGGATGCGGAAGCGCTTGCGGCTGAGGTCATTCCAGCTAAGTATGCCACTGAGCTCGGCGACGCGAACTGGAAAACGCGTTTGGCTGCACTGGAGGACATGACGGGGTGGATGGAAGGTGCCGCCGCGGAACTAGATTCCGAAGTCGTTGTACGCTTCTTGGCGAAGAGGGGATGGAACGAGAAGAATTTCCAGGTATGTAACACATTGATTGCTTCGGGACTATCCTCATGCCCCTCGGGCCGCTTTATAGGTCTCAGCCAAGCTGTACGGTATTCTTCAGATTCTCGCGGATCGGTGTCCTACCTTTGGCCGACCTGCTGTTGCTATCTGTGTGCCTCATCTCAGTGAGAAGCTGGGCGACATGAAGCTCAAGAAGCCCGCCGGCGAGACCCTCCTGCTATTCGCCGAGAAGACGTCGTTACAGTTCGTCTTAGGTCATAGTGAGTATTCCATTCACTCGCCCGGCTTTATTTCAAAAACTTACTCTGTTCAGCGTATGAGCCGCTGTCGAAGCAGAAGGCACCGAAGGTCTTGGCGGATGCTCTCACGTGGATGGAACAGGCACTCTCAGAGTTCGGTATCGCCGGGCTATCACTGCGAAGCCTCATTGAATTCTTGAAGGCGGCACTGAAGAACTCGAACGCTGCAGTGCGTACTAGCGCTACGAAGACCCTCGTGACAGTGAAGTTGTTTGCCGGATCATGTCCGTCGTTCTTCTCAACTCTACGCCGTGCCCATCTGACCGCGTTATGCAGCGATCAAGGACCTTCTAGAGGACCTAAATCCTCAACTGCTCGGGACAATCTTGAGCGAATTCGAGAAGGTTGAGGGTAACTCAGCGCCAGAACCGACCCGCATATCGGCAGACCTTGCGAACTTCGTGCCGGCTGGCGCTGCTCCTGGGAAGGCGAGCGCAGCCGCCGGTGCAGATCCGCTGGACGACTTGTTCCCCCGGGTAGAGATTGACAGCTTGTTGAAGGGCACGACCATCCTCACGGATGCGAAGAGTGATTCTTGGAAGTCGAAGAAGGAAGCTCTGGAGACCCTCCAGGCTATCTTAGATCAGGGCGCAAACAAACGGTTGAAACCGTCCATGGGTACGCTCTTGCTTGAGTTGGCTACTGAGTGCGCTTCTCACGAAACTCACCGTATCTTCAGGCGAGATCGAGCAAATCCTGAAGGCTCGCGTGACGGACACCAACAAGGCAGTGCAGAGCCTTGCGCTGGATATCGTCTCGCGGATTGCTACTGGTATGGGAAAGCCTTTCGAAAGGCATACGCGTTTTTTCGTCGCCCCCGTCGCCTCTGTTCTTGCCGACCAGAAAGCGCCAATCCGTGCCGCAGGATTGCAGGCTCTGACAGCTATGCTCGACGCATGCGAAAGTTTCGAGCCTCTGATTCCTGGCATCGCCACCGCCCTAGAATCTACGAACCCGCTGCAGCGCGCTAACTTGTTCACCTGGATGGCCGACTACTTCAAGGAGCATGGTCCGCCCGCTGGGCTCGACTTGAACAGCTGGGCGGCCCCTATAGTTGTCTCTCTCGACGATAGGAACGCAGACGTTAGGAAGGGGGCACAAGCGTTACTGCCTACGCTAATTGCGTCTGTTGGATACGACGTCGTCATGCACCAAGCCAGTACGCTCAAGCCTGCGTCGAAGTCCACCGCCGTTCCCCTCATCCAAGCTGCACGCGCTGCCGCCGCCCCACCGAAGCCTGCCCCCGCTCCGGCTGCTCCCAAAGCCAAGGCTGCCCCGCCCAAGGCGTCCCCAGCCAGCGTCAGCCCAGCGCCTTCCGCTCCGTCTCCCCCTCCTGCTGCCGAACCATCTTCGAAGATGGCACCTGCGAGCAAGTTGACCGGTGTCCGCCGAAAACTCCCCCAAGGGACGCTCTCTCGTCCCGAGTCACGGGCTGAAACGCCAGTAGAGGCCGGCACCTCTCGTCTTCCTAGCAAGCTTGGTGGTCCCGGACTCAAGAGGCCCGGTGCAGGCGCTGGTGGGCCGTCGAAGCCTGCGGCTCCCGCAGCGCCAGAGCCCTCGGCCAACATGATCTTCACTAGCTCGAATGCCGACACGAAGCGGTTGCGGCTTGCCAAAGACGCCAACAGGTGGGTGATCGAGAGCGGCCCGACGCGCAAAGACCTCGCCGAACTCCTCCAACACCAGATGGAGCCACATGCGTCGAGGGAACTGTTGGCACTCCTCTTCAGCCACGACCACAATGCTGTGAACGACCATGTCTCCGGGTTGACCATGATCCAGGACTTCTACACAAGTGCACAAACTGGAGACGACAGGCAACAAGCCATATGCATCGCGAATTCCGACCTTGCCCTGAAGTTCGTGTCTCTCAAAGTCCACGAGCCCCAGTCCAATCTCGTGCAGAAATGTATGGACGTGATCGACGCCGTCCTCGCATTCCACCAGAGTGTAGACTACCAGCTTTCCGACCAGGAGGCGATGTGTTTCATTCCAACCGTCTCTCACAAGGTGAGATTCGTTATGCATCAAGTGCTGCATTGATCTAATACAACGACAGCTTGGCGACGCTAGAGAACCCGTCCGCGCGCGGGTTTCCCACATCATCCAAACGCTACCTAAGGTCTATGCCTACAGCCGTGTCTTCCAGCTCTTGCTTGAGCACAGTCGCACGTCGAAGGTCGCAAAGACGCGCCAAGGGACCTTGGACGAGCAAGCGAGCTTGCTGAAGCGGTTTGGAATCGGTGCTTGCGAGCCTGCGAAGGCCTTCCCGGTTATTGCAAGCATGATCTCAGACAAGGACCCAACAGTGCGGAAGTCCGCGCTCCTCGTACTCAGGTCAGTGTTGTATATGGTCTCTTACCAGAGTTCCTTGAGCTCACTTGGATTATAAAGCGAGGGATATGTACTTGTCGGCGAAAAGATCTGGTCAATGGTCGGACATATGTCCCCGAAAGACAAGACGCAGCTGGAAGAGCGCCTCCGTCGTGTACCTGGTGCACCTAGTGCTGAAAAGACCGAGACCGCACCTGCTTCCGCACCCGCACCCATGGCGACTCATGCATCTCGTGTAGCCACCGGCATTCCACGATCAGGGTCTCCTGCACCAGGTCCAGTTTCCCGCCTGACAGGGGGCATTCCCCGCTCAGCGAGTCCTGCATTGGCACCGCCCTCCCGACTCGCGCGTCCTGGTTCGCCCTCGCATATGCGCTCATCGTCCCCAGCTCCTTCACAACTGGCTCGCCCCGCTTCGCCCGCCGCTCGGGGTTCCCATATCGCTGGTCCCTCACACGTCCCCACTCCTACCTCCCCCACTAATGCAGCGCGCCCAAAGACCTTCCTACCTTCACGATTGGCCCCTCCACGATCTCGACTGAACAGCACAGCGACAGCAAGCGGTCTGCCACCGCCTTCGATCCCATCTCGATCATCCATGGATGATGTCTTCCAGACCAACGGTCAGAAAGGCGGGCTTGTCCGCCGTTTGTACGACGAGCCTGAGGAACGGCAGGATCCCGCGACCGAGGACATCACGGTGACAATATCCAGCATCCTCAGCAATGATGCAGTAAGGAGCGTCGACGCCCTGAAGAAGATCCAGAAGGTGCTCGAGATAGGCCCCGAGCAGGGGCCATCTTCGCCGGCCTACCAGGAACTCGCAGAGCACACCGAAGGCCTGATCGAGACTATCACGTTGCAGATGGCGCACGTCTTCGAGCATCCCGAAGATATCACGCTCCCCGAGAATTTCCGCCTAGCGAAGCACCTCATTCAGACCCTCAACGCGTTCTGTGATCATGTCTTCCTGGCGGAGTCTCTGACGGTCGATATCCTGACTTCTCTCCTGGAGGAGTTAACTTTGCGCCTTCTCCAAACGGATAACAGCCATGATACCAAGGTCAAGGACCTCTCGCGGTTTATCAACATGATCATCTTGCGACTGTTCGCCACCGGCAGGAGAATGTCCATATTCCGGTATGTCTTCTTCTTTGCGCCATCGGATATTACTAAGCACCCGCGTGCAGTGCATTGTTCGCGCTCTTGCTCAGGATCGTCAAGCCGTTCCCGGCCAACGGGACTAACGTTGACTCCCAAGAAGCCAAGGTTGCGGAGTTGGTGCTGAAGTGTGTTTGGAAGTTGGCGAGAAACATTCCTCAAGATCTCGAGAAGGGTGTCCTGGACCCTGTGGAACTGTTCCCGGCGGTCGAGCACTTCCTGCAATCTGTTCCGCCAAATGAGTGGCGTGCTCGCGCGACGAACAAGGTACCATGTGGAGACATGCCCCTGAGGACAATCAAGGTTATCATTCAACACGTAGTCGGTGAGTGGCAGCGCGCGTGCATCGGGCGTGCTAGAAACTGATGCACCTGCTTAGCCCACTATGGGGACGACGTGTACGACCATCTTTCTTCGGCCTTCGACGATCCTTCTGCCACCATTGTCTATCCTTACGTGTACCGCATCCTCAATTCCTCGAACAAGACTGCCGCCGAAGTTCCTCTCCGCAACTCCGACGTCATACGCGAGGAGCCGAGGCGACCTACCTCCACACTCAGCCGTCCAATTTCACCTCAAGAGACCGCGTCCTCACGTTCGGTTACATCCGATCCGCACCGTGCATCGTCCTCGAATCACACACGAAGTCGGAGCGTTTCGTCTACTGCCGACACTGTGCAGGAACCAGACCTCGACGATCAACTCAACGTCATCATTGACCATATCTCCAGCGAGACTACCGGGGCCATGCACAAAGAGGGTATCACCGAGCTTCATCACTACCTCAAGGCGTACCCCCACAAGAAGCCGCGAGTGGATAAGATTCTAGAGTCTACTGGGCCCGCGTTCCGCAAGTACATCACGCGCGCCCTTGCGAGTCGCGCGGCGGAAGACGAGGAACGCAACGTTGCCGTCGCCCAGACTCTCTCGCGTACGTCGCCTCTCAATCCCCGCTCATTGCGTCCACTCACAATTTATCCAGGTCTGGAATCTAATGGGCACGAGCGGAGTATGAGTATATCGAGCAGTACGTCTCTCCGCTCAATTGACGGCGTCCGCCGCTCACAGCACATGGACATCTAGATCGCGACATGCTTCCACCTGGAACGCCGACATCCCCACCGGAGTCTATGAGCGGACGGGCGGAAACGTCGCCCCGCTCTCCGCCTCGGTCAAGCATTTCCGACCTTCCACCTCCGCAGCAAGAAAAGCTATCGAGGCTGCACGATATCTTCCAGTACCGGTCGAGTACGACGAGCAACGGGTCGTCGCAGGGGCGTTCGCCGTCGGTGTTTACGGCGCTCCGGGACGGCTGAGAGACCGGGTTGGGGACACGGGATTATTGATCATTCTGGCTGTATCTACGCATGTGTATACCAAGCATCGCATCCGCTTTTTCTACTGTAGACAAGATAATCTAGGTATAATCGAGACGGACTTGTACGCGACGCTGGCGAGACGCGGGCTGGAGCGTGTGAGACCTGGGGAAGGGAGACTCGGTGGGAGGACGCGACACATGATTGACGACATACAACCCCGCGCGCGCCACAGGCGCCCGGTAATTAGTGCCCCTACGTCTTCTTCCGCTGCGGCCACGACCCCGCCCGCCCTCTCCTCCCGCTCTACGACTTCTCCAGACTGGCTGTGTCGGCATGAAGACTGTACATAGCAGCGAGCCTTCCGACCTCGTCTATGACACCGCGCTGGTCTTCTGGCGCATTGTCACCAATATCTTCTTCCGCGAAATCCGACCCCGGGGCGCGTTCAACATTCCCCGCGAGGGCCCCGTCATATTCGTTGCCGCACCGCACAATAACCAGGTGAGCAAGCTACACGAGGGAGGATGCCGAAGGTGCTGACCCCGCGTCCTATTCAGTTCCTCGACCCGCTGCTCCTGTACCAGCAGGTGCACCGGGAAACACACCGTCATGTGCGCTCCCTGATTGCCGCGAAGAGTATGAAGAGGAAGTTCATAGGGTTCTTCGCTGGGCTCATGGCGAGTAGTGAGTACACTTAATGCTGTGCTCCTTTGTGGTTCTGACCCCTTGTGCAGTCCCCGTGGTGCGCGCCGCTGATGATGCGAAGGCGGGCACCGGTGAAATCACAATATCCGAAGAGGACCCCTGCTTGATTATCGGACACGGCACTCGCTTCACGACCGAGTTCAAGCCCAGGATGCAGATCCTGCTGCCTAAAAGCGTAGGCTCCAACGTCGCCGAAGTTGTGGAAATCATCTCAGATACGCAACTGAGAATTCGGAAAGAGTTCTCCGGGACCGCGCGGTTGCGAGAGCGGACCAAGGAGCTCCAGGCGTCCGGGAAGAACGGCTTCTCTTTTCAGTGTCTCCCGTTCGTCGACCAGCACCAAATGTACCAGCATGTGTACCAGAGCCTCACGGACGGGGGCGCCATCTGCATCTTCCCGGAAGGTAGGCATAAATCACGCGCGCCCCAATCCCCAACGGCTCACGTTTCATAGGCGGCAGCCACGACCGGACGGACCTCCTCCCCCTGAAAGCCGGCGTGTCTCTCATGGCGTTGGGGGCAATGGCGAACAACCCTGACGTGCGAGTCAAGATTGTACCGGTCGGCTTGTCTTACTTCCATGCGCATCGCTTCAGGTCTCGGGCGGTCATTGAGTTCGGGTCCCCGCTCGATGTTCCGCCAGAATTCGTCGAGATGTTCAAGCAGGGCGGGGAGAAGAAGCGGGAGGCGGTTGGCAAGTTTTTGGACGTGATTTACGACGCGCTCAAGACAGTTACGTTGAGGGCACCAGATTATGACACACTCATGGTCAGTTCTAGTCATGTATGCACGTAACTCGCGCTAACGGAGGCCGCGCAGCTCATCCAAGCCGCCCGGCGACTGTATAAAACACCGGGGCAGCACTTGACACTGGGCCAGGTTGTGGAGTTGAACAAACGCTTCCTCCAGGGTTACCTTCACTTCAAAGATGAGCCAAAAGTACAGAAGCTGCGCGAGGATGTGCTGAAGTACAACCGTCTCCTCCGAGATTTGGGTCTGCGGGATCACCAGGTCGGTATAACTCTCGTTGCTCTGAATATGGATCCCTCATGGGCATTCCTGTACAGGTTCCGAAGGCACAGAAGGCAGGGTGGAAGACCTTCGGTCTGCTCTCGTATCGTCTTATCCTGTTGACCGTCTGGGCTGGGCTTGCACTCCCTGGAGTTATTCTCAACGGTCCTATTTTCGTCACTGCGTCCATCATCTCGCGGAATAAAGCTAAAGGTGGGCAATTACGCTCGCAAATATAAGGATATCGCTCACTCGCGAGTGGATCAGAGGCCCTTGCAGCGTCCCAAGTCAAGATCGCCGGTCGCGACGTGTTGGCGACATGGAAGATTCTCGTCGCTCTCGGCGTCACGCCAGTTCTGTATTCATTCTACGCCATACTTGCGGCGGTGGTCGCGACCAAGGCGGGCGCCCCTCTGAAGTGGAGGATCTGGACGCCCTTCATCATCCTGATGATACTGCCAATGGTAGGATACGCCGCGCTCAAGTTTGGTGAAGCTGGTATGGACGTTCTGAAGTATGTATATTCCTTGGCCCACTCGGACGCTTCTGACGAAGCCCGTCTCAAAGGTCATTGCGACCACTGGTTGTTGCCCTGTTCCCGGGTCAACAGCGCTCGCTCGGAAAGCTCAAGCGGATGAGAGAGGACGTCGCGAACGAACTTGCGGAGGTAATTAACGAGTTTGGGCCGAAGGTCTTCGAGGACTTCGACCAGGTATGCGTAATTTTGCGTTCGTCAGCCCGCATATTACTGATGGCGCACAGATGCGCATTCTCGTACCATCCGCGACCGCTCCCCCATCGTCCGGTCAGCCCGGCATCTGGCGGCGAAAGAGCGCCACGGGTGGTGTGGACGCCCAAGGCAATCTCCTCTCACATCCTATGGTGCGCTGTCTTTCTATTCTCCTACCGCCGCCCTACTGACCGGACATCTCCCCAGACTTGGCTTGACGAACGCCTGTTCGGCTGGAGTCGCAGTGCAAACCGCGGGACGAGCGCATGGGCCGGCGGAGGCACGCGTAGCCAGGAGATCAGCCGCTCCGCGACGCCCGACTTGTCCGACGAAGAGGACGAGCCGGACTATGACAACCTCATCGTGCCTTCGGCGGAGGGGAGCACGCTCGCGTCGAATCCGCGCAGCCAACGGAGCTCGTACGCGGACATCACGCGCCTGCGCCGCACGTCGAGCGCCGCGAACACGCACGCGCTCGGCTTCACGCCCACGTCGCCGACCGCCAATGCGACCGGGGAGCATAGCGCGGACTTGGACGGGCTGCACTTCCGCGGGCAGGGCAGGGCGCGAAAGGCGAGCCTGTCGGACGGCGTGCCCGTGGAGATCATTGGACAGGCGGACAGGGCGGAGCCGTTCACGGAGATGACGCAGGACTTGAACTCGGAGATGCGGAAACGCAAGTCGAGCCAGGATCGTGCGTAATGACAGGAAGCAGTAGGGGTGCAATGAATATGAGTTTGGATGCAGGTGGACGATGGCTGGGACCAAAAACTTTTTATCAGTCTGTGGGATGACTTGAACAGTATGTTTTTACTCGACCCGTTTCATCTGGTAGTCCGACTTTCGATGCTGTCGGTAGATTTTCTAACATGTGGGTGTACACGAACTCGGCTTATACATACGAGAACAACACCAATTTGAGAGGCTGTGTGGTATGCCCGCCGCTGCTGTCATGGATGTGTAGCGTTAAAATTGCGAGTACTAAGCTCGGCTTCAGCTGGAAGGGTGGCGACCTTTTGCCTGACGCGCTCGTCAGACGGATTTGTCTGCGACGCGTCGGGTCACGCAGTCACAGCGATCCGGCGTGACGGTGTGGCTGAAGCGGTGGCCGGCAGAGGCGGCGTGCGCCGTTCCGTCCAAACGGGGCAGGCAGATTACGGATGATTACTCCTCTTGGACTCATGCGGACATGGCGTACTTTGCTAAAAGGGGTCAGCACAACGCCATGATTTTCGAGCATGTTCCGCGCACTGCGCACTATAAAACTCACAGCCCGCTCTCTCTTCCCAACACATCCAACACACCAACTTCGCTTTCATATCAGTCACAACCTCCAACTTCCCTTTAGCAACATACGTGCAATGTCTGCTTCTACGTCAAGAAAGGTCGCAAAGAAGGTCCTGTCCGTGGAGACGGATGAGGTTTGTATCCTATAACCCTAGTACTTGGCGAGTTGCAATGTGCTGACCACGGCCGGCGATCTTGTAGGGCGCAGGTGCCAAAGTACGGCGGTCCATCGGTACACCACAGCTGAGGAACCTCACACCGTTCCTCATGCTTGATCATTTCCATACCCCAGCCGGAGCGGTGAGTATCTTCTTCGACGTATTCATATTCATCGTGTTAAATGGCATGCAGGGATTCCCAGACCACCCCCATCGCGGTCAAGCGACCGTGACATACATGCTTGAGGGGTCAAGTTTGCACGAAGACTCCGCAGGCCACAAAGGCAAGATCGAGGCCGGCGGTGTACAGTGGATGTGTGCGGGCCGAGGCAGTAAGTAACCCAAGTCCTAGATCTCTACATGCACGGTATCGAGCAGACTCTAGTTATCCACGCCGAAATGCCGCAATCCGGGCCTGGGATCCCAGACCCCCGTGGCCTGCAGCTTTGGGTCGACTTGCCAAAGGAGTTCAAGATGGTCGAGCCCTCGTACCAGGAGCTCGGGCCTAAGCAGTACGTCCGACATGAGTTTGGGATTAGTTTGCATATACTGAGCACGCTGTATCAAGGATACCTGAGGCATACCCGCAGGGCAAGGATGGCCCCGTGAAGATCAGGGTCATCAGTGGCAAGAGCCACGGCGTCGAGTCGCCTGTCCGGCCACTCGGCGGTTGCTGGTATTTCCACGTTATATTCAGCAAGCCAGGGACGATATTCCAGGATATCCGTGAGTACTCTGGGTGTTGGCGCCGGGATTTTGGAAGCTCACCGTTGCTCGATATAGCGGCCGGCTGGACGACCTTCCTCTACAGTAAGTCGTCATATTTTGGAGAATCCCAAATGCTCGCTAACTTGCTGTGTGTAGCCCTGAAAGGCGCCGTACGTGTAGGTTCGGACTCAACAGTCCATGGACCATTCCACACGCTTGTGCTTTCCGCCGCCCCTGACGAGACGGGCATCGAGTTCACCGCGACCGAGGACAACACCGAGTTTATCTTGGTATGTATATCGTCCTCGTCATCCTACAGCCGCAGCTTACCCCTGTTGTCCCCAGTGCGCGGGCGAGCCGCTCGACCAGACCGTGGTCCAATACGGCCCCTTCGTGATGACCTCGAAAGAGGACATCCAGAAGACCTTCATCGACTACCAGTACGGCCGGAACGGCTTCGAGAAGGCACACGTCTGGAAGAGCGAAATCGGCAATATGTAATTCGCCGGGCACGCTATAGCCCTTGTACCCCCTGTATAATAACCCACTGCGACGTAATTCAAGCGCGATGCCTCGGACTGCGCTATGCTGTCCGCGTTTTCTTCTCCTTCCGCCGGCCCGGCTTCTCCTCGTCCTCGGAGTCCGAGTCTACGACGGGCATTGCGTCCCAAACGTCGTCCTCGTCCACGACCTCGCCCGCCGTGCCGACAGACGCGTCTATATGGCCGTCCCAGACGACAACGGTGGGTGTCACTTTCATGTACAGTTTGTCGAGCACGTCGCCCTTGCGTTCCTGCTGCGCGCCTGCCTCTGCGGGCGGGCTAAACGTGCTGTGCAGCCGCACGAACCGGTCTTGCGCAGCGGACGCGAGCAGAGAGTGCGTGGGTGCGATTGAGGAGACCGCACCAGCGAGGCCTGTCACCGAACATCAGCAACGGCTAACGGAATATATGGCTGCTAACGCACCCTTATAGCTGTAGATCGTCCGCCCGTTTCGCAAATCCAGTGCGGCAAGCAGACATCCCCTGTCGGCAACAAACACCTCACTGCAGATATCATAAGCAAGGTAAAGTTGATGTGTGCATTCGGAGCGACTCACTGTTCGTTGGAGCCCTTTTCGACGGCACTGACCCCGCCTGTCTTGCCTATCCCTTTCCAATCGGAAACCGGTCTGCGGGCAGCGCGGGTATCATATCTCCGGATGCCGCCATTTGCTGTTCCAATGAGCAGATGTTGTTGAGACGCAGAAGTTGAGGGTTGTAGGTATGTAAGGGCCGTATTGTGCACCGGTTGGCGTAGGCTGAGATGGTCGTTCGGTACCTACAGTGCGGTTAGACATCATCGCGCTGCTCACAGCACAGACGACTCGTACATTTTTCGCTCTCCATAGCTCCCCAGGTAGTAGCTGGTCACTCCGTTTCCGCTTCTTGGTCTCAGTGGAAGCATTTTGGGGTGCGGCTTCCTGAGGTCGAGAGAACGCCTTCTCAGTGTCCCAGAGGGAGAGCTCGACCTCGTCTCCGCCGTACGCAAAGGATGTGCTGTCGGAAGAGAGGCGCCATTCGCACAATCGCATGGGGAGTGCTGCTAGGGAAGACGAGGGTTCGGCACCGTTTTCTCCAGGTTTTGTGAGGCGCAGCGCGCCATTGGAGGTGCAGGAGTAGACTCCGCTATTGAACACATTAGCATTCTATCAAGAATGTACTATGTCGTGCACGTGCTCACTTTTCTGTGTTGGCGAGCCCTACGAACCGCTGGCCGTCTTTCAAACGCGGTTCCGACCACTCATGTACGACCGAGAGCTTGGTCTCATCGGTCACTTCGTACAGCGACGCGGATCCGTCCGCGCGGAGTGCGGACAACTGCCCTTAATCCAACAATTAGATTATAATCCAGCCAACACAGGTGAGGGAGCCAGAGCCAGTACCAGAGTATCTGAGCCTGCCGAGTGCACTGCGAGCTTCTGTACAGTTTTACTCCGGCCGGAGGGGCTCCCGGGCACGAGTACCGTCGTGGTTGGCTTCCATTCATTTTTTGTCTCGCCAGGTGCGTACGAGATAGACTTTATAGCCCCGAGTTCGTCTCCAGAGAAGAAGTGTGGCATGGCGAGGCGAGGAGCGGAGTGGTCGAAGGAGAGCCGGACGCAAACTTGAAATCGCGAGGCAATTGATCGGACTGCTTGCGGCAGGGCGGGCCGGCGGCGCCTTGCGGGGCAGGGCACTGTCGCTTCCCGCACTCTGGCTCCTCGGCGGGCTACGGGCTCTTTCACCTGGACCGACCGGCCACAATGGACGCCCCGCTGAAGGAGCTTGCGAAACTCGACAAACTTACTGCTGGGACGTCTTCGGCGAAGGGCAAGGCGCCGTCTATCGACCAGTCGCTTGACGCACTCCTGGAATCACTGCGCAATGCGAAGGAGCGGTTCTTGTCGGGAACGGGCTCTCAGGCGACCCTGGAGGCACTGGTGAAGAAGGTGGAGGAGAAGAAGAAGGAAATTGATGACAGACAGAAGGAGGTTTATAATGCGCTCGCGAAGTTTGGTAAGGCTTTGGACAAGGTACGTTGGCTTAAGTCATGCTCGAGAGGAATTGGAGTCTAACGAACTGTGCAGAAATTCACAAATCCTCTGCCGTCATACGACCCCCTGTTTACTTCGCCGGAGGCCAAGGCTGCGCTAGAGCGTACTATGGCCGTACATTTTATGCGCACCGGGCAGTTCGGCATAGCTGAAACGTTCCTAAGCGTGAGTGCTCCTAGTATTGCACGCGAGGGTTCGCTCACGCTGCTACTGCGCGATAGGAATCTAATGTTGAAGTGCCGGGCATAACACGATATGAGCTCATGCGGCTCAACATGGTCATGCAAAGCCTGCGGAGTGGAGACGTCTCTCTCGCCCTGGAGTAATTCCAATCGTCCTTCCCATCGCGTTTGTATCGCTCATGCAAGCTTTATAGATGGTCAGGCGGGAGCAGAGAAGGCGAGCAACTGAAGCTGCGCGGCTCTCCCCTCAAGTTCCATCTGCATCGCTTCGAGTATCTCAGGCAACTGCTCGCGCCACAACCGGACGTAGCATCCGCCATCGCCTACGCTCGCAAGAACTTCCCCCCGTTCTTCGCGCAACATGCGGTCGAAGTGGGACGGCTGATGAATTGCGCGACATACCTCCCGCTCGACCGTTTCCTCAAGTCTCCGTATGCGGACCTTGCGAGCCCCTCCATCCAGCTGGACTTGGAGGCGCTGTTTGCGACGGAGTACTGCGCGGCTATTGGCATGGGCAGACAGGCCCCGTTGCGCGTCATTAGCGACATCGGGGGAGGAGGTGCACTGGCGCGTATCGAGAAGGGGCGCAAGGTCATGCGAGAACGGAAGAGCGAATGGAGTCAATCCGACGAGCTGCCTGTACGTGGACGGTCCATGCTAGCGACATGCCTACTAATAGTCTATCTATTTTCGCAGATCGAGATACCCTTGCCGCCGGAGAACAGATACCATTCCGTCTTCGCCTGCCCGGTGTCCAAAGAGCAGTCGACGGAGGCAAACCCACCGATGATGATGGCGTGCGGGCATGTAATCACCAAGGAAAGCTTGCAGAAGCTGAGCAAGCAGGGAGGGTACGTTGACGATGGCCATCTGCTTGACACGACTTTATTCACTAATACTTCTGCAGCCGCGTGAAGTGTCCGTATTGCCCAGCGGAATCAAACATCCAAGGGGCACTGCGCGTATACTTTTAGGATTGGACGCCCCGGAAACACGGACTCATGTACTTATACTGCACCGTTGTACTATAATGTACAAACATATGTATACTCAGCATCACAACCCATTCCCCCCTCATCCCCTCGTCGATATTACCGGGCTAGAGACTTGATAGCTTCTCCGCTCGAGAGTGAGCGGCGCGTCCTGCTATAGCCACACGAGTGGGCGTCTAACGGGGTCACGTGTGCGACGCGCGCGACGCGAGAGTGTTGTTTGCCACAAGGGCGACTTGTCTCGTCCCTCCACGATGCTCGCGCTCTAGCCACGCACAACTGCCCGCCGTACATGTCCCTCTTTCGCCCTTCACGCGCCTCTCCTCCCCCGCGACCCGCTCCTCCTGCCTCTGTGCTGCTCTCTGAAATCACCGATGATTCACGCGCCTCGGGCAGCGCTGTGCCTGAACTTGTGGGCCTCGGACCGGAGGAGATCGACTTCATAGACGAGGTCATCAGCCGCGCACCCGCCACGGCTTCGACTTTCTTGACGGTGTTCAAAGCTTACAACGACGTCCTGCAGGAGCGCGGGCTTGATCCTCAGAACGAGGTCGTCTACTACGGAAAGCTCCTGAAGATCGGGACGCTGAAGGGGATGAGCTGGGCAGACAAATGGAACATGGTGAAGGAGCAGCAGGGTTACACGTCGCAAGCAGCTCAGGGGAGCTCGAAGGCTGGACGGCGAACCCATGTCCCGCGGACTACCCCTACCCCAGTGAAAGCCGCCGCGAAACCCAGGTCAATCGCGCAGGCTCCCTATACTCCCGCCGACGACACCTATACGCCTATGACTTTCCATGATGATACGACACACACCGAAGACGAGAGTCTTCCGCCCCCTCCCTCAAGAAACCGAGCAGATACCTACCCGCATAACGACACCCCACGACCCAGGCGCGCCTTCATGTCTCCAGCTACAATAGCGTCCAACAACTCCTTAGGCCTAGACACCGGGACTCCCTCACAGGCCCCAGGTTCAAGGACGGCTTTGCATCAGAATATCGCTCGCCAAGCAGTGGTGTCACGACCGATTACTCGGTGGGATGCTGAGACCGTAGCAGCGACAGAGACTACAACGCACGCTTCTCCGAGCGTCCCGCCGTCATACGGCGCGGCTGTCCGCGACGGTGGCTTGTCTTCTAAGGAGAAGGTGTTGTCTCTACTGCAAAAAGCCAGAGAAGTCAGGCATCCTATTCCCCCACCTCCTGTGACCCAGCCGACCGCCGTACCATTGCCGCGGAGTCGCAGAGGAAGCACTATCGATGCTGACGAAGCTTGGAAGAATATCAGGATGGCACAGGATGAGGAGACGGCGGACGAGTACCGGAAGAACCGGCTCGTTGAACGATGTTGGGACGTCTGGAAACAGGGTGCCCAATGGATCATCGTAAGTCGTTAGCAGTCGACTGGAGCTGATACTCACATATCTTTGTAGACTACCGGCGAGCAAATCGCAGAGGCTCGCGACCATCTCATCGCCCGCCGTGCGCTGCAACACTGGCGCAAGCGCACGGCGGAACGACGCGAATTGTATTCGCGCGTCGCTGCCCTATCTGACCGCCGCTGTCTGAAGCGTGCGCTGAATGCGTGGAAGCAGAAGTCAAAGGAGAAGAAGCAAGTGCATTGGCGAGAAGACATGCGTGCCCGCATGAAGATGGTGCGGGAACGCGACGAGCTGCGGCTCAAGAAGGACGCCTGGGCGAAATGGCGGCAGTCGTACCTTTCGCATCAGGCGGAGCACCAGTTCTCGCAGAAGCTGGTCAAGCGTTTCTTCAGTCGCTGGAAGAGTCGCGTCGGGAGGCTGGATCAGCTTGACACGGCGGCGGAACATTTTGTCTATGCGAAAGAGGAGCGTGCGATGGAGCGATGTTGGGACATTTGGCGACGAACTGCCGAGCAGCGCATAGCTGAGAGGTCGTTGCGAGAAAGGGTAGACCTTCGCATCATGGCGGGGGCCATGGACGTTTGGACGAAACACTGGTAGGTAATCATCTCCGCGGCGCGGGATTTGTCTCATTTGTGTTCTCTAGCCAGGAGTACCGGGTTGCGGACGAGTTCCGGGACGCATCGATTGTCAAGAATGCCCTCCAGCGGTGGAAGGCAGCTCAACAGCGAATACGGGTGCGTCTTCTAATTTTATCGCGTTACATGCCCAATCTCACAGCAGCGTAGACTATGGAAAATCGCGCAGTCAAACACGTCGCCAGACAAGATGAAGTGCTTGTTCGAGCGGTCATGCGCGTATGGAAAGCTCATGAGCGCGGACATCTCCTTACGCGTGTCCGTAACGTTCGCCTGCTCCGACAAGCGTGGACCATCTTGAAGCACCGAATGGAGGAACAGAGGGAGCGAGAAGGTATGCTCCATGTTCTAGCTCCATAAACATAACACTCATATTGGTTCGTTCAGAACTGGCACAGCTCTTTGCAGCTCGTTCCGCATCGATTCTCGGCTCTGCAGCGCTCAAGAAGTGGCGGGCCGCATACACCTCTCACCAGAATGCCCTCACATTTGCAGTCCACTATCATCGAGCGCAGGTGCAGTACAAGATGCTCCTCATCTGGCGCCTTCGGCTACGCGCGAAGCTGCGTAGGGCCAAACAGGCTAAGGCCGCTCAGAAGCACCTGCTTTTGCGCCGATACCTCCATATATGGACGGCCAAGGTCGCGGAGAAGCAGCGTGAGCGCAAACTTGAAGAGTTCCAGCGGCGGGTCGTGAAACGGTCCTTCTACAGTCAGTGCACCTGCTTGAGTATTGGACGGGTTGCTGATCTCATCACTTACAGCATGGCTTGAGCGGGCCAAACACCAGCGGGAAGTCAATCTCGCCGAACAAATCATACGGCAGCGTATCGCCCTGGTCAGTAGGCATGATCTCACACATCTGCGCATGTATTCATCATTGATTATAGCGCGTCATGAACGAGACGTTGATACACTGGACCAACCGTGTGGCCGACGTGAAGTTTAAGGAGCTCGACACAATCCAGAAATACGAGAAGCAGCTCGTTTCGTGAGTATACAAACTGTTCGTGCTGTCCTGGGAGCTAATTAGATATTTTTGCAGACGGGCTTTCACGAAGTGGAAGGCTGTTTGCAAACGGCATGTGGACGAGCTGAGTCTCATGGAGAGCTACCAGGACATCAAGCGGGAAGGTATGCAAACCGAATTTAACATGAAGGTTTACTCTAACGCAGTCCATAGAATCCATGCGCAAGATGTTCTATCGGTGGCTCACAGCTGCGCGAAAAGTGCGCCACAGGCGCCAGGACCTGCAGGCACGAGAAGACGAGTTCAAGCTCACCGTGGTCGCCGGGGCCTGGGACAAGTGGCGGGAGCGCTTCCAGGACATCCGTCTGCAGCCCATGGTAAGTTACGTCCCCACATGATCGCCGCTTCTCGTGCTGATTCTCCCGCAGGCGGTCGCGTTCGACAAGCAGCGCCAGCGCGACCTCCTGTTCCGCGCATTCGCCATATGGCACTCCAAGTCCCGAGTACGTACTCTTCGCTGAATGGTGTGTGAACGCGCGCCTGACACCTAGGCACAGTCGCTGCCTGCGGTCCGCTTTCACGCGTCGAATCTTAAAGCCAAGTACTGGAAGAAGTGGAGAGACGCGATGCCGAGAGCTCTACAGGCGAAGGCTGCCCGCGATAGGGACCGCCGCATCACGCTCAGTACGTCTTCGCGTGCAGACCGCCGGCAGCTGACTCACCGCTAACCCTCTTTCCAGCGCGCGTGCTCGCGCACTGGCACAAGGCGTACAAGACGAAGGTTGAGCTAAAGGCTATAGCGTAAGTCATTCAGCCGGCAGACGCCCCGTCCCTCGACGCTCACGCATGCCCCAACAGACGCGCCCGTTACCTCAACCTCACCCCCGCGGTCGTTCCCCGCGCACCCCACCACCAGCCGCTCCGTCCGGCGGCGCTAGCTGCACCCTTGCGACCGCGAGTCACTCCTCGCCGCACACGTCCCCCCTCCCCGTCCGAGGACGAAGCGGACGTACGACACCCCGCAGCGCCCGCGCCTGCGCCTGCTCCTCTGTTCGCGAAGCCCACCGCGAGCCGCCGGGGCCTCGCGAGCCTTCTCGAACGGCCCCCGCGCCCGCGCTCGGGCTCCCCGGAGCGCGCCGCACGCTCGCCCGAGCGGCCGAAGCTCTCGTCGCGCCGCACCGCAGCCTCGCGCGTGCCCAGCCCCGGCCGCGAGGACCCCGAGCCTGCCCCAGCGCCCCCGCCATCGAGTTCATCGGCGTTTGGGGGCATCGCGGCATGGCGAAGGGACGTGCGCCCGCCGAAGAGCGCGCCCCCGAGCGTGGTTGGGGAGGGTGGTGCGCCGAGGAGCAGTTTGTGGGACGAGTTGAAGGAGGTAAGGCGGAAGGCGCGCACGCCTGCGCGGACGGAGCGCGCGTATTCGCCCCCGCCGCGTTGAGGCCGGGGCGATCTCCCTTCGACTGCCGAAAGGAAGCAGTGAGCGGGCGGCGCACGGGGTGGGTGGGTGGGAGAAGAGGACCTTTCCGCGGTTTTGCGTAACTTATTGCACTTTGGTTTGTTTTCTTTTGGCTTTGTCTGCGCCTGCTCGGATTGCTTGCTGTCGGCCGTGTTGTATTGAGTACCCCATACGTAGTGCACATCCTTATGTCATATGTCGTATATGTTCATCATCCTATGTCCAATGGTTTGCACAAGGCTATGTATCTAGTGGTGACGTCGAATGCCCGGCGTGGACTCAATACGAGTCTGAATGCGGCCAACCGTAAAATTGCGCCTCGAAAGTCATGAATTCCTATAATATTGCCATCCCACCCAATTCGCGATCACGAAGCCCGTCCCTGCGGGGATGAGCATGATCGCCAGGTACTTGTAATGGGTATCCCTCGCAAGAACGTCCAGCGGCTGTGTGCGACCACAAACGCTCCTCAGACACACGCTCTGGACTACAGGGCGTAGGAGAAACGTACCCATACACCCGTTTCTGGGAAGAACGCGCTGAAGAACACCGCGTACGAGCCGACGAGCAGGAAGAGGACCGAGCACGCTAGGATGGCGTAGCCCACTGCGGGGCTCGGGCGGGTGCCCAGCTCAGAGCTAGGGTGACAAGGGGCTATCAGGATGCAAGTAAAGTGCTGTACGAAATTATGTGTGACCGACCGGTCGAGGATTGCGGCTTTTGCGAACCAACTTGGCTGCGACTTGTGCGTGCGGCGGTGACGCATCGACGTTCCGGGCAAGGGACGCGCGTGCATAGCCACCGTCGAGGTCGCGCTCGTACCTACCTCGAGATCTCGTTGGAACTTGACCGACATGTGTTCCGATATCGCATTCATTTCCGAAGGCCCACGTACGGCCAACTGCAGATTATAGCTGCTCAGGCAGGAGTTTTCATTACAGGTGGGGTACATATTCCTAAGTTCCTTTACAAATCAGGTACTGCTATGAACAGCTATGGAAGAGCCGCTATACACAAAACAAAGTCGAGGGTCCAAGTCGAGGATACATGAAGCGAGGTCGGTACAGGATATCGTGACCTCGCATGTGCTATGTCGTAAAATAGGTCAATAGATAATATAATAGGGGTGAGATGCGAGAGGGATGGGATATCATCTACCGAAGCTGCGAGGGGGGTAAGACGAGCAACGATAGTAATCAGGACTAGCGGCGCTATTTATGTCGCGGAAGGAGACGTCGAAGATGCCACTGCACATCTAAGAGACGATCTCTGATTCCATCTCGTCCGGCGTCGGCGACGGCAAGGGAATGGCTGCAGGCGGGAGCATCGAGCTCGGCGACGGAGACAGCACTGACGGAGGGCGGAGGAGCCCAACTACGCCGTTCTCGTAGGCCTGGTGCCGCGGGAACGGGTTACGTGTCTGCATCCGAGAAATGGGGGACCCTGAGGATGAACATAAGCATTGAGCCTTATTGTGCCGCCGTGGGATACGCATACCTAGAGCGCCGCCCAGGACCCTGAAAGTGTAGGGTCCAGCCTCGCTGGCTTTGTCATCAGCATGACCGGCAATGGTCAACCCAAGCCCATCGGAAGGCAAGGAAGGGCTCAAGCTGCAAGGCGTCTGGCGACGGTACGTGAAGAAGTGAGAGGCGGTGGTAGGCCTCATGACCGGGGAGGTAGGTTGGAATCGCAGAGCAGAAGGGTGCTGCAGGATAGAGAGAAACTCTTCTAGGGCTTCGGACGGCATGGACCTACGTAACACATAGTCAGCAACACTGGCGCGAGAGACTGGATGAAGAGACATTGACACTGCACACATGAACTCCGAGTGGGTCTATGCGATCTTATCGGATATTGAGAGTCAGCGAAGAGCAGATCGGGATACATACCGAGGAGATGTGCGAGGAGATAGCCTGTCTTTCTCGGAAAGCTCTGGCGCTCTGTGCTCGTGCTGATCTCCAGAGTCTTCGGCGAGCATGAGGCGATCGAAAGCGTCCGTCGCGGCGGACAGGATGGCGGCGCGCGAGCGGGGACGGTGGGCGACCGGAGAGTGGAAAGGGAAAGGAGCGGCGCCGGAGGCCAGACGCACTGGGCGTGGCGCGACGAGGACGAGGTTATCGTTTGAGGTGAAGCTCATCGTGAGGTGGGTATGTGCAGAACGGAGATATGTTTTTACGTTTTGAGGAGGTGGGGGTCGGTAGCCAAGATGCGCGCGGGCCTGATCCCCTCTGATGCGATCCTCCAGTGCCGGTGCCACCCTCCTGTTTGGCCGTGTTTGCAGAGTGCGGGGAGAGACGGACCAGGCGTGCCGTGGTTCGCAGAAAAGGCGCACCCACGGCCTGGAGTCTGGACGTCCCCGTGCTAATCTGGTCTGTCACCCCACCGTGCTCCTCCTCGGCGAATCCTCCCAGGGATCGTCGGCGCGAAACGGGGGAGCCGAGGTGCCTTGCGCCCGCCGTGGTGAGGCTACTGCCCGCCCTGGACGTCGGTGGCGGGATGTGGGCCGGATTAGTTTGGAACCCGGCCAGAATCAGAGCTATCTGAGGTCAGTGGTGTTTCGGCACGGGGCGCATTAGACGGCAGACGTAAACGATTTGTCAAGCCAGGGCTTTGGATCAGAGTCATAGAAGTCTCCAGTTTCTTTTATAACGCCTTCCCCTGGGAGCCATGTTCCCTCCCCTCTTGTCCTGCTTCCCCACAGTGACGAGGCGCCATGGTCCTCGACTGCCATGCCTCGCCGAGCACCGCGTCCCCGTCCGAGGAGCACCAGCGTTTTCTCGACGACTATGACCCTCTCGGCGACGACAGCGCCCTCGAGAACCAAAAATCGGCCAGGCCCGATAAGGTCACGCCGATCCCCACTGGAAAGCTCGCGACGCTGTGCGCCGTAAGGCTCGTCGACCCCATCACGTTCACCCAGATATTCCCCTATGTGAACGAGATGATGGAGCATATCCATGTCACCGACGACCACTCCAAGATCGGCTTCTACAGCGGCATAGTGGTACGTCGCGTCTCGTGTATATTGACACCTAATTCGGAAGGTGTTTAGGATTGACGCTGTTTTGTCGGTTCATTTTCGTAGGAAAGTAGCTTTGCCGTCGCCCAGGTCATATCAATATACCAGTGGGCACGGCTATCAGGTGTGTTTCGTTGTCGACTTCCTTGTCAAAATATTCACAGTGTACCCAAGATGTGATTGGTCGTCGGCCCATCGTGCTCTTTGGGATCTTCGGCATCGGGCTATCTACGATGTTGTTCGGGATCTCTACCACGCTAAGTGGCCTCATTATGGCACGCTGCCTTAGTATGTACTCCGAATGTATACATCGGCGGCACCGAGACTGACCGGCTCCGCTAGGCGGCTTATTCTCCGGCAACGTTGCTGTTATTCACTCCGTACTGGGAGAAATTACCGACTCCACCAACCAAGCCATCGCCTTCCCTCTGTATGGGCTTTGCTGGCCCCTCGGAGGAATTATCGGGCAAGTCTCCTAAATATTTCGGGGAGGTATACCGGCTAAGACCTCCTTTAGTCCGCTAATGGGCGGGTTGCTGTCCAACCCAGCCACGAAGTTCCCGTGGTGGTTCGACACACCCTTCCACCACAAATTTCCATATTTCCTGCCGTGCTTTGTGGCGGCCCTGATTGCGTTCGCGGGGTGCATATACGGGTACTTTTACCTGGGCGAGGTACGCAACAGTATGCTTCTCCGTCGGGCGAGTGCTTATGTACTGTGCAGACACATCCTAACTTGCAACGAGACCGCAAAGAAGACATCCAAATGTCGGAACGTCGTGACGGCTCGTTTGAGAAACCTTCAGAACCGGCATCTGTATCCCATCTGCTGTCCATTCCCGTCGTCCGTGCTCTTTGCCTCAGTGGGGCTGCACTGTCATTCATGTAAGCCCTCGAGTCTTGTTTGAGAGGACGCCTCGGTGCTCACCGTTTTATCTTCAACAGTGCTACCGGGTTCGACGTCACATTTGGTACGTGTGGGTGCTCTCACATGAGGTTCGCCTCTAACGCCGTGCTCTATTAGTATTATTCTGCTACACATCCCTCCAGCAAGGAGGCCTCGCGTTCAACGTAAGCACCATCCCCTCCCTCTCCACCGTCCGTACCCTAACTCCGTACACAGGCCACCCAGATCGGCTACGCGCTCTCCATCTCGGGCTGTATCTCCATCGCGCTCCAGCTACTGTGCATGCCCGTCCTCCTGCGGCGCTTCGACCACGCGCGCACGTACAACTTCTGCATGGGCCTCTGGCCCTTCTGCTTTGTGCTCCTCCCGGGGCTCAACATCATCGCGCGCTGGGGCGCACTCGACCTTGCCACGGGCGAGCTCGGCCCCACGACGAAAGCACTCGTCTGGCTCGGCATTGGCGTTATCCTGTGCATCTCGCGGTGCGCCGCCCTCGCATTCTCGTATGTATACCCTCGCACTCCTTTGCGCGCTGCCATAATTGATCCGTCTCCCAGCGTGAGCATGATCCTCGTCAAAGACGCCGCCCCGAACGCAGCCTCTCTCGGCGTGACCAACGGCATCGCGCAGTTCGCCATGGTAAGCCCCACCTAACTGTCACCCACCGAGCGCTCCGTCACCAGTAGCTGACACCCCGGTCCCGCGCACAGTGCTTCTCCCGCTCGTTTAGCCCCGCGTTCGCCAGCTCGATCCTCGCGTTCTCAATCGGGTACGAGTTCGTGCTGCTGCGGTACCTCTGGGTGCTCGTCATGACCCTGATTTGCTTCCTCGGCACCACGCTCTCGCGGCGCATCGCGGAAGGACGCCGGCGCAGCCCCCGCCCATTGGGCACGGGTGGCGCGTCGCTCGCCATGGCGCATTAACTCGTCGCATCTCCTAGACTCCTCGGGTCACGGTATAGGGTATACGGTACGGTACACAGCGCTCTTACATCACGGTCTTCACCTAGACATCTCACATCATCCCTCCCCCTGCTTTCACGGTTTTCCATTCCTGTTGTTTTCGCATCGCACCTCGCACCCCCGTACACACTCGGGCGGTTGTACCCTCGTGCCTCGCGCCGCACCATATCACGCCATGTAGACTAGCATCCATTCCATCCCCGTCAAGCGCGGGCCCAACAACAACAGCAACAAAGTGCACTACACCCAGCATCCCGTAGCAATAGAATATTACAGCGCGCGCCGCGCTCCAGCACAACCCCCACGGGCACCCAAAGGCTGGTACAAGGCAGCGGCTCCTCGGACGCACGCACGGCCGAGCGCGAAGCGAGCGCCGTCCCCAGTCCCCTAACTCTATCTGTATCTGTACGATATATGCAAGCAGGTATGGTATATGCGGGCACCAGATCCGGAACCGGGGGACACCGTCAGATCTAGAGCTTCGACGGCTCGCCGAGCGCATAGAGGCCGTCGAGCGGCGCCTTGAAGTACTCGTAGGTCTCCTTCCTGCGATGCGGGAAGGGGGAAGGGGAAGAAGAAGGGCGCGGGCGGGCGTGAGCCGCCGCACACAAAACGCGAGATGGATGCCTAAGTGACAGCGCACGCACCGTCGGATCTTCAACGTCGGCGTCAGGCAGCCGTTCTCGGTCGTGAGGGCCTCCAGGGTCAGGTGGATCCGGCGGAGCTGCTCGAAGCTAAACGGACACGCATAATGGGCGGCAGGTGAGCATCGCTGTGCGGCGCGCGCGAAGCGGGCGCGAGGGAGGAGACGAGAATGGGGGAGGCACGCACCCCTTGAGCCCGCGCTTCTTCGCCGGCTTGGAGAGCTCGGCGAGCACGGCCGCGACGACCTGCGGGTCCTTTGCGGCCTCCGCGAGCGCGGGGAGGTCCGTCGGGGAGAAGGCCTTGCCGCGGATGCGGGAGACGAGCGCCGCGAGCTGGACAGGGTCCGGCACGACGACCGCGATGAGGTACGACTGCAGCGAGTCGCCGTGCACGTAGAGCTGCGCGACGAGCGGGTGCCCGCTGTAGATGTTCTCGATGTTCTCGAGTGCGACGTACTCGCCCTGCGCGAGCTTCATGATGTTCTGCGAGCAGCGGCACCGTTAGACGGGAAGCCGAGAGGGCGATCGCGCGTGGGGCGGACGTACCTTGACGCGGTCTATAATCTTCAGGCGCAGACAGTCGTCGAGGAGCCCGACGTCGCCGGTGTGCAGCCAGCCCTCCTCGTCAATCGTCTCCGCGGTCTTCTTCGGATCTGTCGGGTAGAGGTTAGCGTCCGCCGCCACTCGGGGCGCGCGAGGGGAGAGAGGGGGCTAACCCTTGTAGTAGCACGTGAAGCGCTGCGCGCCGCGCATGCAGATCTCTCCGCGCGGGAAGGGCTTGTCCTCGGCGGAGTAACCCATGGTCGGGACGTCGACGAGCTTCAGCTCGGCGTTCGGGAGAGGGGAGCCGACAGTCCCGCTGGACGTTGGGTCATCCGTCCAGGTGCGAACGAAGCTGCCGCAGTTTTCGGTCATGCCATAACTAAAGCGAAGCACATCAGTGACCGGACGGGAGGACTGGATTTTCGGATGCGATTCACCCTGCACGTCTCAAGTTAGCGCACGAGCCTGTCAGAGAGATCAAGCTATGTACCTTCAATTACGGTGCACAGAAGACCGATCTTGAGGAAGTCCATGACGTTGGCACTGATGGGTGCCGAGCCGGTGGTGATCATGCGTATCCTTCCGCCGAGGACGTTGTGAAGCTGTTAGAGCCGGTGACGTTCAGCATCCGGTGGCCCGTCCATGCAACACACATAAGCGGTACCTTCTTGAACACCAAGCGATCATAGAAAGCATGAGTGAATTGGCCGTTTTGGCGCATGTTGTGCAATTTAGTCGCAACGGCTTTCCTGAACAGGGCGCCCTTGATTCCCGGTGCAGTACCGGCTGACATAGCGGATTGGTAGAGCCTGTTCAAAACACGCGGAACGGAGGGCATGAAGTGGGGCTGAAGCACTTTCAGGTCGTCCAGGAGCAGCAGAGGGTCGCCGGTGGTATAACCAATCTGACCACCGACGGCAACACTAACTAGCTCCATCACCCGCTGTTATGCAGTTAGCGTGTCAGAATATCGAAGGGCAACTTAAAACCAAAAGACAAACCTCGTAAATGTGCGCAAGGGGCAGGAAAGACATCATTGACATATCGCTGGTCATCTCGAACTGGTGCAGGTAGCCGTAGACAGCCTGGGCCATGCTCCCATGAGTGATTACGACACCTTTCGGTTGCCCGGTAGTACCCTACGACCATAATTAAGTGTACATTCTCCTTGTGCTCAGAGGGGCTGCTTACCGAGGTGTAGCAAATAGTAGCAATCTGGTCGGCTACTGCCGGGATGACCTCGATGAGGTTGGCACGACCGAACTCCTCCACTACATGCATTCGACCGCACGGTCAGTATGGAGCTTATGCATCAGTCTTTGAAACGTACGCTCTGCAATCTCCTTGATCTGGACATTCACAGTCTCGCCCCATGCGGAAAGCGCACTCTTGGTGTCAGGGGAGAGCGGCTCCATAGAAACGATCATCTTGAGCACAGGGGCCTTGGGGGCCAGTTTCAAAAGAGAGGCAATGTGTTCCGGCGTCGCGAAGATCACAGTCAACTCGGCATGGTTGACACTGACGTGGGGACGTGAGTACTTCTATGACCTCATGAGGACTAGGCTGCCAGAACTCACATGAACTCTGTAGGTATACAGTGACGTCTGCTGAGAAACATATACACGGGTGTGAAGATGGCTAGTACGCACCTGCAGAGTCCTTCCCAAGCGTGTCGTACAAGCTGACTCCAACCTTGCCGTACGCCTGCAGCGCGAGGTCGATGACCTGCCAGTCTGTGACGCGTCAAGGCATTGGTTTGTCTCCGCACCACGCATTGCGAGAAAGGGACATACTGGGACAGTTCTTGCTCCAGATTCCAACGGTAGCCAGGTCTCCTCCACCGAGCGCACCCGTCTGGAACAACTTGTGGAGGGCACTCCCGAGCGCGCGCCTGCGCACGTCCACCTCCGGCCACGACTGCCACACGTGGTAGTCCGCGTACTTCAGGGGCTGCTTGGAGAGAACAGGCCGCTGCCCAAGGAAGCGTCCGCCCTTCGAGCGGCGCAGGCCCTCGTCGAAGATTTGCAGCAGGTTCGTGAAAGCGTCCGGCGCGTCGATCGTCACGTACGGGTACGCAGCTGCAAGAACGGCGTGTCAGCACCGTCTCGGATTGCGCGCCGCACAGCAGCGGGAACAAATTGACGCACAGCCGCGATAGTGGGCTGCGGGGAGGGTGGCAGTACGTGAGCGAGAGGGCCGGGCATGGCACGGGCAGGCATAGGCGTCATACCAGTCTGTCCCGGGCGCTTCGTGCCGGGCACTTCCACGCACTGTTTCTTGTAGTCCGCAGCGGGGTTCTGCGGCACGGGGAGGTGGGCGAAGCGGGATGCGGCCATTTGGGAGACGTCTACGTGGGAGGAGGAGGAGGGGTGCGAGATGGGGGAGGGGTGACTGGCGAGAGTCGTCAGGGGTGGCCGGGTAGGGCCCGGCGAGCTAGGAGCGCACCTGGGTGTTGCCGGTTATCTAAGTGCGTGAACTCCGCCGCAGGTTGAACAGTCTGTCCCGGGCCCGGGGTCGTCGAAATCAGCGACCCCAGACGACGACGTCGCGGACGAGGCACTCACCCCGCGATTTTTTGCTCTAATTGGATCGGCTGCGCTGTGACGGCAGTGAGGAACGCGCTCCCCGCGCGCGGACACGTGAAAACGCGGAAGTATGCTCACCGACGGGGAGGGTCAGGCGTCCTGGACACTGGCAGCGAACACTCTCCTGCGGACGGTTTCGTACAAGCAGTCTCTCAGGGAACACGCGTGCGCAGGCCGCCCCAAAAGCCTCGGGTGCATCTGCCAGCAAATGTGGGAACCATCGCGTCGAACAGAACTCCGACCACGGCGCCCAGCAGGAAGGCCGTGATGCAGAACCCAAACGTCTTCTCGAACTCAATCTGAGTGAATACCCGCGTCCAACCTTCGACCGCGCATGTCGCGGCTAGCGTGCCATGGTGTGGGAGAGGTGTGATATGTGTAGCCCTCGGAGTAGATTACAGAACGTCGGGACGAATCAACTGTCAACATACATACGAACATACAATCACACTCTCGCTTAACTGCGTCCAACGTCAGCATTAGCGTACAGCAAACTACCCGCAGCAGCAGCTCTTAATATAGGTTCGTGACAGTCGTGGCGGCAAGAAGACGCGTGCAGCATGGGGCGAGGGGGTATGCAATCAGGGGGCGCTGAGAATGATCTGTAGCGCAGGACATCGTTAGCCATGAAAGGCGGAACATACCACCGGCCGTACCTTCATGAACTGCTCATAGTTCATCTGCACCCAGCCATCACGATCCGTGTCGACCCTGGGAACACGGCGCTCGTCAGTTCAATTCGGAAGCGCAGCCGAGCTGAGGGCGTACCGCTGGAACGCTTCCGTGAGTGTTTTCACAACAACGCATGCACGAACGAAGCGGTCGAATGTGATGCCAGGAGGAGGGCCGTATCGATCAGAAGGCCCGGACGCTGCCCAGAAATATGTATTGAGCCAACTATCCGTCACTCTCGCGCCCGGGCGTATCGCAACTCACCATACTTCTGTTCGAGCAGTGACAGGAGGGTGGGCGAGAGGTTGTAGCCAAAGCTGCGCAGCGCTTCGGCGAGCTCGGCGCCGTCTATCGACCCCGACCGATCTCGGTCGAAATGCCTGAAGACGTTCTGCCAGTCCTGAATGTACTTCCAAAGTCCAGCAAATTCTGTGGACCGAGGAGGGGAATGGAATGCGTCAGCACGTCCCGCGTGAGTTTATTTGCATGACAGAACGTCACCATTGAAGCCGATGGTGCCGCTACGGTCGGTGTCCTAGGAGCGCGACGTTCAGCACGACTGCCGCGAAGCGAACGCGAGCGAGCAACTCACGAAGATGGACATCAGCATCTTCACCGTATCGAGGTCGAACTCTACAGATCGCGGAGTCAATCACAGAGTCCGGAGTGCCTTATGCGTTCATTTCGCGGGCACGAGGCGGGACCCATCCACGTACACCGCCGCCGCCTCACGCCCGGAAGCAGAGCCACGAAAGAACGCAGAAACGAAACTCACTCGTCCAGTTTCCTGTGGAACCCCGCGCACGCGATCAGCAACGATCGTTCGAAGATCAGCGGGGCATGCCCCCCACGGGAGATCTGCACGCACCATTCACCAAGGCAGCCTGCAACTCCGTCACGCTAATCGCTCCCGAACGATCTGTGTCGACGGCCGAGAACCACTGCCATAGCTGGGGATCGGCTCCGGGTGGGGGCCCGCCAGGTGCGGCATACGCGGGCTGCCCGTAATGGCCATGCGGGGCACCGTACTGCGTGCTTATGGGCCGCTGTGGCGGAGCCGGGCTTGGCCGGTATTGCGAGGATTGTGAAGAGTATCTTTGGGGAGGAGCACCGTAGCGGACAGACATGGTGGGGGGAGGGAGATAGGGGAGTTAGCGCAGTCGGTGTGCGAAGATGATGGGCGGGGTTCAAGAGGAGAGTGAGTGGTCAGCGTGGCGCTCCGAGTCCTTTTGAAAGCGGATCAGGAGTTGGCCAGATCAGTGAGCGCGGGGCTGTGTGACTGCGAGCAATGTCGGCTGGTCGACGAGCACCGCTGCGCGGCGGTGACTCGGGTGAGCGATGCGCCATAACCTTCGAGCTCGTCGTCCGAGGCAGTGAGCATTGCTCTGGGCGCCTATGCAGATCATTTGTACATTGAAAGCTTGCGAGACACTAGCTCCTGCTTCTCTTAATCTGCTTCTAGCGCGAGCTACCCTGGCACACTAAATGGTGATCCGGGGCAGAACACAGGGCTGACAGGGCTGCTCATTTGTTACGGCGTCGAGGGAGAGCCTGGGGTGGTCGCACTCGAGGGCTTCAGCCACAGCGCTCGGACCGACGATGACGCACGCGGCATCGCGGCACAGCTCGCCAAGTATCGGCGCCCGTTTGGGAAGCCTCTGCGCATTCGCCGACCACATCGCCACGGAACATAGCCGTAGCGGTCAGACACCGCTGCGAGTCGTACATTCTGCAGCTGCAGGCTGCGAGCATTCGCCTCGGTGGCATACATATTCCAAAACAACTTCCCCACCAGAAGATCAGGGCGCACACACCCGTCGCCCCAAGACCGGGGTCGCTCGCTCAAAGCCAATCTGAGATAGATCTCTGAGCACCGCGCCGCCGCGAAATCATATGATGCCGCCCGCTACACGCTCTCTTGAACACCGACTCCGAGCCGGTCTGCGGAGGCGCTGCGTAGCGCGCTCACACGGGTCACCGGTCGGGGGCGGGTAGCGTTTTGACCTTCTGCAGAGCTCAGCGCTCAGAAGCCTCACAGGAGACGACACTCTTCGCACGATTAGCGTTGGACAACGAGGACAGCCATGACTTCGCCGCACCTCAAGGCAGTGATATTCGATGTGAGTGCAGAACGTCATCGATCTGAGGTTTGCACCTGTTGAAGCTATTCGCCGTTGAATAGATCGGTGGGGTGGTCTGTCGCAGCCCTCTCATTGCCATTGCGGACTACGAGCGGGAACACGCGATACCCAACAATTACATCAACTGCGCGATGTGAGCGGGCCTCGTCTCGTCACCAGTGCCACCAACTCAATGGGAATGCCTTGTTTGCACGTCCTTCTGCAGAACCGCTCGCGGATCAAGCGGGGCGTGGCAGAAATTCGAGCGGGGGGAGATATCGCTCTTCCCGTTTTACGAGCAGTTTGGCCGGGAGCTCTCCGACACCAAGGTCAACAACCCGGCCTATACCCGATACTGCCAGCGCAAGGGAATAGGCAAGCACCCCACCCCGTACCCAGCCCGTTTCCATGTAAAATTTACGTTCTGCCAGCATGCCCGAAGCTCCCTGCAGATACGTTGCACATCGACGGACGTGAGGTGAGCGGCGTGCGGCGCTCTCCGCCGGCACTTCACGGCGGCTGAAAGGAACCGTCAGCTGTTCGGGCGCATGATGCGGGAGAGCGGCGAGTTCGATGGACGTGTCGTGGAGGCGATCCGGCGCATACGAGGTACCTTCCTTCACCGTCACCGCTGCATGCTGCGCGAGTTCACCGTCGGGTTCCGATGCAGCCGCGGGCAAGTGGCGGGTCATCGCGCTCACGAACAACTTCTCGAAGAGCGACGCAGACATCGTCGGCGATGGCCCTCCCCCGCCGACGGCGCACGCCCCCCACCCCGCTTTCGACGTGCAGGCCGAGCTCGCGTTCCTCGGCTGGCAGGACGGCGCGACGCCGCCGCGGCTGCGTGCGCTGTTTGACGACTTCTGTGACTCCAGCACGCTGGGAATGCGGTGCGCCATGTTCGCGCCCTGCGCACGTCTGGGCTTCCTACTGACCATGCTCGGCCGCCTCCCTCGAGCAGGAAACCCGAGGCCGGGATATACCTTCTGGCGTGCGAGCGTAACGACATCGCGCCCAGCGAGGCAGTCTTCCTCGACGACCTTGGAATGTAAGTTTCGCGAGGCGAACTACCTCACCCCCGCCGATCTTCTATACCGTGGCCTGACATGTTGACGTACGGCCACGCAGGAACCTCAAAGCCGCGCAGGCGCTCGGGATGGAGACCATTCGTACGTGTCCCTCCCCCCCAACCCCCCTTCTTCTGCGCGCCGTCACCCATCAGGTGCTTCGGCGCACAAACCACGTTCGCGCGCTCACGGCTGCTCCGCAGACGTGCCCATTGGCGGCGCGCTCGGGGCGCTCGCGAAGCTCGAGTCCAAGCTGGGCATCGACCTGACTAGCGGCGGGCTCGCGCCTACCGCGCGGACACCTTCCAGGCTCTGACAGCGTTGATGATCGTGATGGCGCGCGCACGGCTGTCGTCCCGCATCTGCGTTTCGCCTGCGGAAAGCGGGCGCGCTGCGCGCTCTCGACCCGCCGCCGCCGTCTGCGCGGCACGCAGCCTGCCAGCATCTGCGTTCGGGGCAGGGCGCTGTCTGATTGCGTCGGCGGGGAAGCAGAACCAGGGGCGCGCGGCGCCGTCCATGCCACGTTCCCGTCATAGTCTATTTGTGCCCTGCGATATCGCTGCGAACTCCCGAAATTTCATTATCGCTATCCGCAAACACGGTAGAATATTGTACGTGTCTAGAAGGGCTTGTCGCACTGCGGGATCTTGTCCTCGAAGTAGCTGCCGAGCTGCATGGAGAATCGACGGGCGATATGATCAGCATCGGGGGCGCGCAATCGACCCTGGTGGCGGGAGCATGGGACGTACCACGGGCACCTTGGTCAGAAATCCGCGCTTGACCAGGGGGGTGACAGACAGAAGCTAAAACATGGCCAAGACGTGCGGTGAGATAGGAGGTTGACCGGAGGATTGGACTGGGACGTACGTAGAGCGCAGTAACGCCCGCACCAGCTCCCCAGAGACCGAGGCTGGTGCTCCAGGTGCGCACGAACTGCAGAAGGAACACATAAGGCGCAGTGCCAGCGTTAGGGGATGCCGTCACGTACACGCTGGGCCTGGGCCTGAGGGGGGACTGCGTGGAAGAGCACACGGGACATGGCGAGATGCGAGCGGATAGGCAGCGAGGGGGTCGTGGAGGACGTCGAGGACGATGGTTTTGGTGAAGAGCACGCAGGCGGTGCGGACGCTGGCCCGGCTGGCGGGCGTGCGAGCTCGCGGGATTACCCGGGCCAATCCCGACGCCGGCTTCATCCCAAGTTGCCGACTGCTTTGCATTTTCCGCTCTCACCAGCTCCCTCCGCACGGTCTTCCTCCCTGCGCTCTCCCCTGCGGCTCCTCTGCACCGTCCACGCTCTTCGGCGCCGACCCCCTGCCCCTCTCACGAGGCGTGCTGCACTCTATCCTTATCACCCGCACTGCTGCCTTCGCTCCGGTCCTCCGGCGTTCTCGCAGTCTAGCCCTGAAAATCTGCCATGGCGAACCCCCGTCAAAGACGCAAGCTGCGCTCTGGATCCCACAAGCCTGTGCACCATTCACGCCGGGCTAAAAAAATTCTGAAGAAGCAACCACGTTGGTAATTTCTCTAGTGCTGCGTTCCTTAGTGCCAGTTGCAGGCCGCATGGGCTAAGCGTTCCCTCCTGAATTTAGCCATACGGGGTCCTCAGGTCCTGCAGGAAGCCTGGGATCCGCGCAAGACGGTTAGACAAAAGTACGTGTATATGTGATCGTCGCAGCTCGCGTGCGCACGTCGTTACGGAAACAAGAGCTCACGCACGCCTGCGGCACGCCACCCCCGCACCACCTGCTGCATAGCTATGAAGCTCTCGGGCTTGTGTCGACCCTGACACCCACTGCGTCCGGCGGCACGGAGAAGCCGCTCATCTCGCACCCTGACCACGACGACGAGGAACTCGCCGAAAGCCAGCCAGAAGCGTCCACCTCCGCTGCTGCATCCACTTCGCAGCCCTCGGGGGCAAGTGGGTTGCCGAAGGGGTATGGGAAAATCATCCGCGACGCGGATGGCAACATCGTAGACATAGTGCTCGGCGACGACGACGACGAAGCGACGGAAGAGGCGGAGGCGATGGAGGAGGAGCTGGAGGGGATCCCCGATCCCAGCGCGGACGATCAGCTCGCGGGGTGGGTTGGGCTGGGTTCTGACCCTCGGAAGCGGGCTCCGGAATCAGCGGGCACGCGTGTGGTGCAAGGTTCGTGCTACTATTGTTTCTGCTGTGGCCGAAGGAGGGTGATAGCATCACCGCCATCGGATGCTTCTCTCCCCTTCTGTCCGCGGCAGGCTTCGACGCTGGGTTGGGTTCAGATTGGCGGGCCATCGCGCTGACGTTCCGTGCACAGAGCTGGAGCAGCTGTCAGAGACGCGTGGGGGCCCTGTGGCCCGGCACACGTCGAGCGGCGAGCAGACGACGCTGCAGCGGCTGGTTCACAAGCACGGGCAGGACGTGGAGGCGATGGCGCGGGACCGGAGGCTGAACGTGGACCAACGGACGGCGGGCGAGCTGAAGCGGGCGATTCGAAAGGCTGGCGGGTTCGCGGAGCTTGGCAAGGCAGGCTAGGCTGTCACGTGTCTGACGGAAGAGGCAGAAGGCCTGGCTCTGGCGGTCGGGGGAAATTGTTCCGAAAGTGGCTGTACTGCTGAGATCGAGTGGAAGGGAAATAGAAGGTGCCCCGGCGGTTGGAGAGTCGGTGGGAGCGGATGAATGGGAGGAGTTGTGTGACACGGTGTGCGAGTGGGCCGGGCTGGGTGGACTCAGATGCGTGTCAGATGGGCGAATGTGCGTGCTTGCAGCGATTCATTGTTTTGAAAATGCGCGGCGCTCAAAGTGACAAGTGGCCATCACCGGCGTGGTGTGGCTTAAGCAGATTAGGTGTGTATTGAGGTGATAGTGGAGGCTGCCGGGGGAGACGGGCATCAAATCAAGGTCTACGTCCTGTTCAAACAGGGCGGAAGCAGCAGCTAGTGTGCGGGGCAGCGCCAGGGATGCAGGTGCTGCACTCGTCAGGTAAGGTGTTTGAGACTGTGACGGGGGTCGGCTGGATCTGGCATGGAGAGCCCGGGGGTGCGCGGGGGACGTGAAGCGGCAGGGAAGTCGCTGCGAATCGACCGAGTATGGACTGTGCCCCGGATTGGGACGTGCAGGGGACGGGATCGGATTGGACGGCTGCGGCGACACGAGACGCGAGGGGAGATTGACATGGACCCATCCCCACAAAGGCCCTTCGAATTCTTCCCATCCCCCACCATGCATATCCTCGCCCCAGCCACGCCCACGGCCCGTCCCGCATCCCTTTTCCCTTATTCATTATATACCCTCCCTTCCGTTCTCGGCCAACTATATATCCCTCCCCCGCCGCCGCCTCCCTCTCCCCCTTCGCCCCCTGCTCCCCTCCCCCGTCGTCCTCCGTGTCCGCCATGTCGCCCAGGAGCGCGCCCTCGCCGGTCACCCGCACCGATTCCATCTCCCCGTATCCATCAGCCATGTCCCGCAAAGCGCCCATGCAGCCCAAGTCCACTCGGCAACAGTACAGCGGTATGATCCCCGATCCGCCCTCTCCGTCCCGTCCGCTCACCGACTTCCCCTCCAGCCTGCGGCGCCTGTCGCATGCGAAGGTGCGCGTTCCCCTCCCCCGTCACCCCCGCCGCGTCCGACGCGCATTTATTAGGGTGAAATGCGACCTCAAGGACCTGCCCACCCTCGCCTCCGGCTCGCACCCGCCATGTTCAAACTGCAACGAGCGCGGTCTTAATTGCGTGTACGTGCCCTCGCGCTTCGCGTCCGGACCCGCTCGGCTCACGCGCGCCCAGCGACGAGTTCGCGGAAGTCAAGGCCGTTAAGCTTCTACGGCGCGGCCGCCGGCTCCAGAAAGTCGAGTGCGTCCCTTCCACCCCCAGGGTTCGCCATCAACCCTGACGTTCCCCAGACAGGTTTACGGCAAGACGTCGAACGGGGAGGCGGACCTCCACGCCCTCAATCCCCCGCGCTGCGCTATCCCACAACTTAAGCCCGAGTTCTTCAGGTCGGCTTTCTTTCACCGCTTCCATATCCAGCGTGAGTAGTCTCCACCGATCATCTCTTCACCGATCGCTCATGCGCCCGATCTACCTAGGTCCCATCTTGGAGCCAAACGAGTATTGCAGTCGCTACTCGGAATGGTTCAACGGCAGTTCCGATGCCCTGCTTATACCAGGACAGTTAATCGCGCTCGTACTCGTCGTGTGGGCCGCGAGTTACGGCATCAATGAAGCGGGAGAAGAGGCGCCCGATTCTAGCGGCGAGAACATTCAGCAACGCAAGGAGCGCGTCAACGAGATGCTTGTAGAACTCCTCTACCTCATTGACATTCACGGCATCCTGCGGAGACCTTCCTGGGACAGCGTGCGAGTCCTGCTGCTCACCATGCCGCTCACCGATGGTACATCTTGACCGCTTTCTATTTATTTGCTATATGCACAAGACTAACGTCCGTTTGTCACGCAGAGGTGCAGAACCCCATGGAACGCCTGGTATGCTGCCTATGGGACCTTTCCTCGATGGCTGCTCACATCTATCTTCTCAGGCGATGTATGACTCTGCCATGAGTCAAGTATATGCGTTGAGTACGCTCACCACATCAGCGGACATTGGGTGTGGTGAATACGTGGACGCCCTTGTTCGGGCGCGGGTATTTTGGTACGCCTTCGTCGTCGATGGAATCACAAGTGGCTTGGGCGGTGGTAGGATATCTCTGTAAGGCCGCAGGAGATTCCCCGATCTTCCAATCCGCTGAAGCTCATGTCTATTCCAGGACCACCGAAAACCTCACGGCTTTCGAGTCGAGTCTCCCGCACATCGGCAACGGCGGCGGCGCTTCGGCTGGCTATGCATTTGCCTTTCGGTTCGCCACCGTTCCCATCCGCATAGCCATGGTGTGCAGGGACATTCATGCCTTGCTCACTGGCCCCGGCCCTAAATCCCGTCCACATGATGATGTCGATGAAGATAAGCTTCTCAGAGTATGGGCGACTCTGGACGAATGCTGGGCCAACCTGGACGATCTCCGGAACGGGGGGACGTACGGTATCGTTCAGGTCGAGGACATCGAGAGGTTTATCGATGGTTGGCAGGTGCGACACGACCGCAGTTATCGAAACCTTGCTTCACTGACTGATGTATCACTACATCCCAAAGATCTTTCTCTTCGAGTCACGTATGTATGCGCCCCCCACATGCTTCACAGTCCTGTCGCTGACGGCTACATTTACAGACAATGTCATCCGAGAATCCCTCAAGAACAGGCTTGTCGCTCTCCCCGCTCAAGACACGACGTACATGTCGGAATCAAGCAGGCGGAAATCCGATACGATCATGCGCCTCCATGGCAAGGCTAACTTGAAGTGTCACAACGCGGTCAGGCACGTCGTGGACATCCTCCGCAGGAACCTCGGCACTCCCTTCTTCCAATTCGACGCAGCGCTCGTCCGAGATGGCTGCTTCTTCGCCGGGTTTCTTCTGGCTAGTGATGCCGGCACACGTGAAGAGGTCGAGATTTGCCTGCGAGCGCTTTCGGAGATGCGCTGGGCTTTCTCGAAGAACGACGAACGGCAGCACACGGTCGGTCTGGTCTGGGAGCAGAACGGTCCGCCAGGACGCGGACAGTCTTCGCGCAGTTTCTCGTCCAGCCCCGCGGAGGAGGCCATCCGCGGTCCGGGCACATACGAAGGCAGCTACATCCGACGCCCTCTCATGCGCCCGACGAGTGTCCCGCCGCTATCTCTTTCGGCGACCACCATGGGCGTGGGCTATGATCCGTCGTCCGCACCCAACACGGCTTGCACGGCCGACGGGAGGTGGCCTTCTGCCGCGTCCGGTTCAGGCTCAGAGTCCGAGCAATACCAAGGATCGTCGCACCGGAGCTCTCCTTCGGTTCCGCATGCTGCCTCTTCCTATCCCTCCGCCTCACACAATCCGCTTTCGATCAACAACGTCCTGCACAGCGATGACGTGGGCGGCGGCCCGCCACCCTTGCTCCTTGCGTCCTCGCGTGTTCCCACCGGCCATCCGACCGGGCAAAGTTCGTACTACGTGCCACCATCCTATAATTACCTCCCAGTGGGGGATACGGTAGACGCACGCCAAGCTCCCGCAGCGTCCGGCAGCATGGAAGCCTTGCATACCGCGGACCAGGCGCCGGCGTTCAGCCATCCCACGACGAGCTTCGATTACACCGGTGTGTCGTACTCGTCCACCTCTCTCGGGCAGCCGGAGGCTGGCTCCAGCTACCTGCCGGCAACATCCACTACTCAGGGCGGGAGTCCCCAGTTCGGGAGCGGGAGTTACTACTAGTGCCCGGCGGCAGACAGACGTGGGGCTAGGAACCCCGGGCAAGGTTCGGACCGTCTTCTCGATTCTGAGTATTTCCGTCGTCGCATGTCATCTTCCCCAGCTATGATCTCTGCTGTCGCTTGCACCCCATTGGACCGCTCCGGCTCTCTCGTTCGCCATTCGCTCTCGCATCTCTTGGACCGGCAACTTACGTGTATACTTGTCCTCCCGCCGTGACATTAGCGTTCATCGATTGTATCATCTGCCCCTCCTCTTCTCCCCGCATCCAGGTTACCGATCCCATCCCGCACCCCGCATAATTAGAGCTTGATAGAGGTTATTAGATCAACATAATCATCGCTGCGCCGTCGTCGCATCACGTTAACACCGTACTATATCGCTATCTTGTCCGTGTACGTAGTAACTGTATGTCTAGCACACCCCGTATTCTTGTTACCCGCGCCGCACGGCCGTTCTATCGTAGTAAATAGCAGTAATTTTCTCGTGGCTGTCAAAGTGCAGGACAGACCGTCACGAAACGCCCCGATCAGGATTTGTCCGCCCGCACGCCGCGTGTGTAGCGTGCTTCCGCCGGGAACTGCGAACCTGGGGCAATGACGGTATCATATTCATACTGGCGACGTCTGTGCGACACGCGTCCATCAAGAAGGGTGCGACCGCGCAGGCCCGCACGCTCCCCGCCAACGGTCGCAGCCTCGAAGGTTCAAGGTTGGCTGATTGCCTGTACGTGTACGTGTGATTGCACGCGCGCGCACGGCAGATGCAGATTACCATCTCTGCGCGCCCGTGTTTCCCTAGTATGCCCCCCACACATGGGCCGGTGGGACCGCCCGCGGGGAGGGGTGCACTCGCCGCAGGGTGCGCCCCCTCCCAGCGGCCGGAAACGGGCATATTGCGAGGGCACGGACGTCACAGCGCGCCAGCAGCTGGGCGCGCGCGGGGGTCATGCGGCCCGCACCGAGGATCACCGCGCACACGCCCTGGGGGACGAGGGGCGTGCGGGCACCCGCGAAGGCGCGGCCAGGACGTGCGGGCGTGGGCGTGGGCGTGGGCGCAGGCGTGGGCGACGTGCCGCCGGGACGCCTCCCGCCCCGAAGGCGGGCGTGCCAGGGGGGGCTGCTGGAGCCGTCTGCGTGGCCCTGGGCGGATCTGGCCGCTGGGGGCCAGGGAGGGCAGGATCGCCGTCCGGGCAGGGGGGCGGTCGCGGCAACGCCGGGTGCGACGCGCGAGTGCCACGGTACAATTGACTATTGTCGAGGGCGATTGTGGCGTAGTGCGGGCGGACACGGTCGCGGTCGGAGACGCGTCGAGGTGCGACGATCTGTGCGGGCCGCGGGCGGGGCCTCCCGCGTGCACCAGGGGGCCTCGCAGGGGGTTCCCAGCGTCCCGAGGGGGCATGGGGCGGGTTCGAGAGGCTGCGAGATCACTGTGCTCGATGCGTCGCGTGGGTGGCACGGCCCAGGGATGTGGGAGCCCCTGGGGGCCCAGGGTGTCGCGGCGGGCCGCAGGGCACGGTGGGCAATCAGCCGGGCGTGCTGGTGATCGTGCAGGCTGCAGACGCAAGTGATAGATTGGCCCGCGAGCACTTGCAGAGGCAAATGGAAGGACGTCGTGGCACGCACGGAGCGCCCGTGCGCGGACGCTCGGGGCGCCACCGATGTTGGGTGTGTGCGTTCGCTGGCGAGGCCGGGTTGAGCGCATCGCATCCCGGCGGTCCTGGAGGAGCGGATGGGCTGGGGTGAGCGCAGGGACGGAACGGGCAGCTAGGCACCACTCACATGGGCGGCACGCGGGTGTGGTCGTTGGCAGATGGGCTGGGAAGCGTGCGCGCGAAAGCCGACGTCTCGCCAGAGAAAATGGGCGTCGGCCTCGAAGCGTGCGCGAGGGCTCGAGGAAGCCCGCCTAGCGGGCGGCGTGCCGGCATCGGTGCGCTACTGCAGAGCGCGAGGAACCGTTCCCCGCACTAGTATAATGCGTGGCGGTGAAGATTATTCATTGATGCTGTGTGAACGCTTGCGGCGAACCCTCTGAGGCTTCGGCGAAGCTCGCGCGGTCGCCACCTGGTGGCCTGCGAGGGCACCGGGCGTTCTGCTCCGGACAGTATCCGCCAGGCTTTTTTCGGGAAGGGAAGACGAGGGAGAGCTAGAAGCCTCCATGCCTGTGGGAGGCGGAGGAGGGAGGCAGGCGGCTGAGCCGGAGTCTTACAGGCGTCGGGGTCGGTGGACGAGCCCTTCCGACAGGCCTTCCAATTGCGGACCCGGAGGTGGCTGGCGGGGTTAGGGTCAGGGTTACGTAACATAAGCGCGGCGTAGTTCAGCCAAGGTGGCTCCGCAGCAGCCGCCGAGGCTGGCGGTGCTCACAAGAGAACGGCGGAATGGCCCCGCACTCGCTCTCTCACACCGACCACGACCATGTTTTGTGAGTGTCGACTGTCTCTGGAGATGCGACGACTGTGCTGAACGGCGCTTCCAGTCTGCCTTCCGATAGTATGTGCGTAGCCTGATTAGCAAGCTGTATGCTGTGGCACAGATTAGTAACCCACTCCATCGCGGCCAGTTGGGTGCCCCACCCGCATGAAGCCGGACTCGGAGGGTGACCAAACCCCGAGAATCTGTCCCAGGTGCAACAACCGTACGTACCTTCGTCCGTTCGAATCGCAGACCGGTCGCCGGAGTGCTTACTTTGATTTCGCGGAAGCCGCTACCATCCGCGTCAAGTCCCGGATGTGGTTCGAACTCTGCTTCGTGCCCCTCATCCCCATGAGCTCCAAGCATCTCTGGCTGTGCACCATCTGCCAGTGGAGCGTGCCGCTCCAGCAGGGGTAAGTTTTCTGTCTTCTGTCCGCAACCCCCGAGCGCGCTGCTCACGCCGACATATGGAATCCTGGCAGATGGGAGCCAGCCCTCCCTGGAAACGCATTCCAGCCCGGCGCCCATGGCCAGTGGCAGGCACCCCCGTACGGTCTCCCGCCGAACGCTGCGCAGCGCGGCTACCAACCCGGCTACCCGGCCACGAGCCCAAAGGCTTAACGCGGGCCCATATCGACGCCGTGGCCATCAGCCTTTTTCATTCATGATACCTTTCTTGTACCAGTACTTGTCTTCCGGACGTCTCGCATGCATGCCACACCATTGTAACCGTACACTGCCTCCAGAATCACATTCATTTCGCTTGCTATATAGCCAGGCACACATGTACGAAACGCCAGGGAGCCGCGTCAATACTTCCTGCGGTAACCTGTCAAGCTAAAGACAAGCACCAGGATAACCGCCCCGGCGACAAAGCCACTCGCTGTCGCAATGCCGCAGATGCCACCGCCAGTGAGGGAGTTGGTGTGATCGGCTTGCGACAGGACCTGCGCGGGGGAACCGGAGTCCGCGCCACGGTCCGCGATGAACGCAGCGAGGGCCGCCGCCGGGTCTGTCAGTCCGCGGAGACCAATCTTCGGCGGCTGCGTATCGTTTGCCGCATGGTGCGTCACGTAGACGTTCTAGGAACAAGAACGCAGAGAAGTGAGCATTGCTTCCACACGGTGCATCTCGAAGCGTGCGCCTTGTGTAGCTTACCCGCAAGAACGTATCACCCAGCAGCCAATCGGCAGAATAGACCTGCATAGAGGGAAAGGAGCGTCAGCGCGCCCGTCACGGTGAAACGGCGCAAGAAGCCGCAGTTTAATTCGGCGGTGGGATATGAGGGAATCTGCAGCCGCACGCACCTCGTCGTTGCTCTGCACCCCTCCCAGACACCACACGTTGTCGACTGAACCTTCTTTCCAACTGATGTCCGCTGGGTCAACGGTATACTCCTTCTGGGCGGTGCCTTCGCCAAGGACCAGGCCGACGACGACTGCGCGATTGCAGGGCACTTCCCAGCCACGATCTGTTTGCCTGGCGCCGCCGACAGATGCCCAGAAGCGCGCGACGTCCTGCGAGGGGCCAAGGACCAGGGTGGTGCCCGTGTCCAGAACCGCGATAGGGGCTGGCGCGCCGTCCATGCGCGACTTCGCGAGCGCGAACGAGGTGCCGTTCACCGTCAGAGACTGAAGGGGCAATTTCCAATAGTCGTACAGCGCGCCGCCGGAAGCGAAGACAGGGTTGTAGGTCATGTCATCCGTGGCGTTCGCGAAGGCCGGGTCGAGCTCGCCGATGGTGAAGGACGACGACGTCTGGTCCCGCCCGAGCTTGAAGGCGAAAAAGCGGCGAGAAGTGTCGTTGAACGCCGAGAACAGGTTCTCCACCACGGTGCGGCCGGTCGTGTCAGAGATCGCGGCTTCGGCGGGGAACGAGAGCCCCATGATTCCGCTATTGCCCGTCCCGTGCAAACCTAGTCCGTTCGTCTCTTCGGCCATCGCTGTGCAGATAGATCAGTCACTGTCATCCCCGCGCTTCGTCCGGAGGGGAAACCACCGACCGAATATTTGGGAGGACACCTGGAACTCTCCGAGGGTGACGGTTTCCGCCCCCACCGTCCCGGAAACGTTGCCAACGAGGTAATTGAGGTGAAAGGGCACGTCAGTCTGAGAAAGCGAAGGTGTCCTGGTATATTTCTGGACGCCTTCACAGTCTGAGGTTGAGCAATCAGACGATACGACCCACTGGGTGGTGATCAGCCGCCGGTCCCTTGTCAGCCGTGATGATATTGACGGTTCAATCTCACCAAATCTGACGACCCGGTGTCGAGAAGGACCATAAATTCCTCGCCACCGATGCTTCGGGGACGTCACTAGCCGCGTTGACTCCGAACATCGGAAAACGTACCTTACGTTGACCAGATACGCGCTACACAAAATTAAAAACGTGAGCGCGCGAAAATGCGATAGATTGGAAGGATCACTCACAACTGGTTAGATGTTTCCAGGGATAGGTCCACATTGACACCAGAGAACCGACGACTGACGCTGTCGAGGCGAGGCACCCTGTAGAGTGGGATTCTGGTACTCGCGCCTACGCTCAAGGCGCACCACACCCACGACAGCAAAGACAGAGGAAAAGGGCTGCGGGTCGTCGGATGCATGTCAGAGGTCGACAGGTATGGTGTCTGGGGGTTGTTCCATGGTTCGGCGCAGCTTGGAGCTCTTTCAAGATGGAGGCTAACCTAGTTGTTGCGAGGCAGACATCGCGATCCACAGCCTCGATCGCAATGCTAGAAATTCTGGGTAAGAGTTTTATGTTACGCCGTATTCATCATGTCCTTCCACGGTGCGCGCCGCCCGCTCACTGCCTTTCTTTGAAGACCTTCGCGAGCGCAAGTGTCTCGATACTTATGTGTTGCTCGGTGGCGGCGCCTATGCGATGCTGACATCATGAGACTTGGATCCGCAGGCCTATTCAGTGTCTCTGACGGTGCATTATGAACGTTGGTCTCAGACCGCATACAGCCATCGCCCGCGAGTGCGCCTGAGGTGGTAGGATGGAGGATTGTCGGGCGGGGAGTTGGGCGGGTGCAGAGTCGCGGCTGTGCGGGCGGCAGCTGGGAGTGCGCACAGGGCGTTTGCCGGGCACGCCCTTGCCAAACACAGCGACACGCGTCACAACCACCGCCTGCGCCCGTCTGCTCTCCTCATCCTCCTCCCTCCACGACCCCCGCCAGACGACCGACAGCCTCCTCGCTCTCCTCAAGACCACGCGCACATCATGCACACCAGCGAGTACGACTACCTCTTCAAGCTCCTCCTCATCGGCGACTCCGGCGTCGGCAAGGTGAGTAACAGTCGCAACCGTTCTCGCGCCACGCAGGAAGGCGTGCTGCGGCGAGTGCTGGCCTGCTTTGCTCACCATGACCACCTTTTCGCCGGCCTAGTCTTGCTTGCTGCTCCGGTTCGCGGACGACACGTACACGGAGAGCTACATCAGCACCATTGGCGTCGACTTCAAGATTAGGACCATCGAACTCGAGGGCAAGACCGTGAAGCTCCAGATTGTCAGTCTCTTCTTTTCTATCCGTTACCGCTGGGCGAATCTGGGCGAATACTGCGGCTTCCCTGCATCCCTGGGCCTCTGGCCGAGTAGAGACGGCTCGGCTGGAGTGGTGCCAGCGCCCGGCGCTGTTGCTGTGCGCCTCTACCTTCTGGCATTCCCGGACGTTAGACACACTTGCAGGGACTGCCGTCAGCTAGCCTCTTCCAGTCCACCTGTGCCTCTCGTAAATGAAGCAGTGCTGACTTCTACTCTCGTTATCTCAATGTAGTGGGATACCGCCGGTGAGTGCAATCCACCTTCTGTGTTGCGCGTACCTGACGTTTTCTGTAGGCCAAGAACGTTTCCGTACTATCACCTCGTCTTACTACCGTGGCGCACACGGCATCATCGTCGTTTACGACGTGACCGATAACGGTGCGTTCCAGTCCACTCGGACAAGGCCTTACAGCCGATAGACGCTTACCCCTTTCACCGCAGACACCTTCACGAACGTCAAGCAGTGGCTGCAGGAGATTGACCGGTATGCGTCTGAGGGCGTGAACAAGCTTCTCGTCGGCAACAAGTCCGATTTGACGAGCAAGAAGGTCGTGGAGTACAGCGTCGCGAAGGTGCGTGAGCAGTGCGGTGCAATGTCTGAGACCGACTAACAAGGCCGGTATCACAGGAATTCGCTGACCAACTCGGAATCCCCTTCCTGGAGACGTCGGCGAAGAACGCTACCAATGTCGAGCAGGCTTTCCTGACTATGGCGAAGCAGATCAAGGACCGGTACGTCTATCCGCATTGCCAGCGCCGGACGGCGGGATTGACCGGTTTCGATTAGCATGGGTTCCACTACCACCGCCGCTGGCACCGGCAAGTCGTCAACGATCACGCCAGGCCAGACCGTGCAACAGCAAGCCGCGGGTGGGTGCTGCTGAACGGCTCGTTTGCTGTCGTGTCGCGTTGGTGTCGCGCCTCACATAACGGTCGCCCGGGCGATCGCCGTGTGGGCGATTCTGGAATGGTCTCTTCATCGTAATCTATGCTTACAGCCTTTGTTGTTGGACTGGTCTCGGTCATTCTTTTCCTTGTTTCATCTTGCGACTGTCTGGGAGGATGTGCCCGCTCCTCGGCATCCCCTAGGTATAGCTCGTTGTACCTGTTATGATACGCTACCCTTCCCGGAGTGGGGGGTAATGACGATGCGCGGTGCTGCTATATCTTAAAGCGACGGGGTGCTCGGCTTATAATGAGCAAGAGAAAGTACAATACAACATGGTCAAGTAAGATAACAAAATCGCCCCAATGGTCAGCTCTGTGAGCTCGTCGGTGCATTCTCTTCTAGCCATAAGCGAATGCCCTTCTTGGAGACCAGTCTCAAGAGACGCGCCTGATCGTCCGGACTACGTTCCCGGTACAACCGCATAGTGTAGCCAGCGACGCTCCAGACGTCTTCCCAGTCAGCATCGAACAGCTCCCACCAGCAGGCCTCAGGCGTCGACGGTAGCGCGATCCCAAGCTGTCGCGTAGCCAACAATATGGCCGCGCTGACGATCGTTGGGACCGCATACAACGCGTATACGGGTGTCTGCAATCTGCATAAAACCGGCGTCAACGTGACCGGGAGCCCTGGACAGAAAGCAACAGGGATACTCGCGCGTCATTTAGGTAGCCCCACGCCTTGCTGGAGACGTCCTCGCGCTCGGTGAGGCCGAGCAGCCGGAGGTAATTGACGAGCGTTCCGTACGGAAGCACAACGTGCACGTTGAAGCCGAGGCGCTTGAGGATCTGCATCTCCGCGACGACGAGCGCGTCCTTGAGGTCGTAGAACGTGCTCCCGAAGTACGACATCGGCACGTATTTGAACTCGGGGCCGCCGGAGGCTCCGGGCGGGTACTTGACCCGGTGCGCGGTGCGTTGGAGTAGCAGGTCGTATACGTTGATGAGGTCGCGCATCCGCACTGGACACTCTTCGAGCTTGGATGCGAGGTACAGCGCGCCCATCCCGATGTCCTGGCGGATGCAAGGGCCGTAAGCAGGCGCGCGCGACGAAGGATGCAAAGCACGTACTCCGATCCCGAATTGCTTCATGGATGTGACATACCAGAACCGCTGGAAGAGGATCTGCGCGGTGGCGACAGCTACCTGCTTGGTGGCGACAGCTACCTGCTTTCTGTACTTGCGTGCCTCAGAGACGACGCGCGAGATGGCAAGCATTGTAACTCACTGTCGCAGGAGCACGCCGGCTTCATAGATCAGTTTGCAGCCAAACGCGCGCAAATCGAGCTCTAGCTCCTCCGGGATCCCGTCCTCGCGGGACGGCGTCTTCTCGACTTGCGCCAGGGAGGCTAAGGGGTATAGGGAGGTCGACATTGGCCGCGAAGGGTCGTGAACGCCGCTGTCTGCAGGGCTGAGAGGTCCGTGTGGCTGAGGATGGTGGACGAAGGGGTCCAAGGAGTCCCAAACATGACAAAACACGAGCTCCGTCTGCACTCTGCGTTTGCCGGTGTACTACATTCTCCTCCAGCCACCTCTGCTCACCTCTACTAAAGCTCCCATTCTTGCCACTTCCTATCATCAAGACACGAGAGACTGAGTATCCAAATCAACGCGATGTCGCATTTGCCACCAAAGCCAGAGTTTGGCTACCCGCCACGCTATCCTCCGGACCCCAGAGACTACGCTCGTCCACCTGCGCCTTCTGTTTACCCTCCCACTCCTGATCGCTATGCCACTCGGGAAAGACATGCATATCCTCCGCGCTCGCCCCCGAGAACGCGTGCGGCACCTCCAATGGACTCATACGTGCCTAGCCGCCCTCCTGTGGACACATACCGCGCACGTCCGCCACCGCCACCGCCCATGGACACGTACGTCAGCGCGTTCTACGAACGACGCGAGGATGATAGGTTCAGGGAGCGAGACTGGGACAGGCGTGATGATCATAGGACAAGGCCACGGGATGAACCTCCCAGGGACAGGGAGAGAGACCGGAGGTGGGAGGAAGAACCTCGCAGATCCTACGACAAAGAACGGAGAGAGCGTACAGCGTCCAAAGAACGAGACTGGTCACGACGAAGGGACGACGAGAGAAGGTATCCTCGCGAAAGACCACGCGAGGTCGAACCTGAGCGCAAATGGATACCTCGTGCCTCGAAATCGCCACCCAAGCGCGTTGGTACGTGTTTCGATTCGCATACACCTACTGTAGCTGACTTAAACAGCTCCTATCAAGGAAGGCGAACGAAGTTCGCGATCACCGGCGAGCAGGGCGCGTACACCATCCTCTCCGAGACGTCGCCTACCCTCCCAGCCACCGGTGGTTGCCAGTGGGTCGGCATCCCCATACAAACCTGAACGTTCGCGTCCTATACGCGAGCCTTCCCCTGGCGAAATCAGACTGGGCTCGCATTCTGTATCGCGCGTCCGTCGGGATCGATCCCCTGCCGAGAAAGACCGCAAGTGGGTTGCAAGCCGTCGCAGCCCAAGTCCGGACAGGAAACGGCGATACAGTCCAGCAGGCCGAGCAAGTGCTACACAATATCGAGACCGAGATCGAGACCGGGACCGGGACCGCCGTTCGCCCCGACGGAGGTCTTATTCACCTGCGCCGCCTCCGCGCAAGCGCAGTCCAGCGCCCACACGGAAACGCTCGCCCTCTCCACCAAGTCGCTCGCGTTCACGCACCCGGTCGCCGACAAAGACGCCACCGCCGAAACGGCATGTACTACCGAAGCCTAAATCACCACAACGTCTCCGCACACCACCACCCGCTGTTGCTCGTGCAGTGCTCGCAGTACTCAAGACCGACGCCGATGGCGACGTCGAGATGGAGGATGCTGCTGCAGCGCCTGGCTCCGGGCGCGCATCGACTGCCCCCTCAGTCGTGGACCCTGCGCCGTTCTCGGCTGCGCCTTCTGTCACCTCTCGGGTCGCTTCTCCCGCACATGTGTCCGTGACCATGTCTTCGCCGGCGGCTACCACACCCACCATCCCGTCTCTGCCGCCCAAGCCTGAAACTGAACCAGAACAAAAGGTCTCCAGACGACGATGGTCAAGGTCGCCTCCCACCGGACCGCGTAACAGGGCCCCTAAATCTCCAGTCGTGCCGGGAACGCCGCCTCAGATCGCACAACCAGTGCCCAGCCTGCCGCCTAAACCGGAATGGACCCGTCGCAACACCGCCGCTCAACCTGCGAAGACGGAAAGCCCCGCCCCCGCTTCTGCCGCAGTACCAGAAGCCACGGGCTCCGAGTTTGTCATTCCCAAGTACCAACCCAAACCCAATGTTACCGCCGACATCGAGGCTGAGGTGCGCAAAACCGCCTGTCTATCGGCTCAATTTTACTGATGTGACCTGGGCAGATTGCGCGCATTCGCTCACACCGCACGCATCTGGAGAGCGAGTACGTGCAAATCGCCGCGGCCACCCGGCGCGCGCTGCATGAGTACGAGCTGTCAACGCACGACTTGAAGATGGCCGAGAAGCGGCGGGAGCTCGCCGATGCCGCGCTCGAGAAGGCTCGGTTTGGCACGCTGGGCATGGATTACGTCTCCTAGAGCAAGTTTATGCGCAGGGCTCTGACAGATTCATAGCTGAGGACGCCCACTATAGGTGGGAATGTAATATTACACTAATTACAGATGCGATAATTTGTGGCTGTCAAACACGGGCGGCGTGATTCCGACTAGTTCTTGGGTATCCGTTTGCATTCCATGTGCGTCCGCGTGGGGTCCATGGGGAGGGCGCAGAAGAAGCCTTGTTCCTGGGGTCATGCACGATGAGCACATGTTTACCCGCGGCGCACGTCAACATAAAAAATGGACGACACGCACCTGCATCGCCTGGAAGAGCTTCGTCGAGTACATCTCCATCTGTCGGGGGCGCACGGCGACGCCGCACGAATCAGCCCCAGCGTCTGCGCGAGCGCGATGCGATAGGAGCGCGCCGACGCACCTCGATACATTTCCGCCCCTTCTCCTTCCCTTCCCTACAAATCTCCGAGCGCGGCGCGTCGCGCTCGCCGTCAAATGTGTATGTGGAATTTGGGTCCTCCTGCCCGATAAACGCGTGGATGAGTAAGTGTACGGGTCTCCGGCGGGGAGAACGGCGGTGGCGGCGGTTGCAGCGCGCCGACCGGAGAGGTACGCACGGCGATGAAGTCTTTCAATTTTTGCTGTGGCTGCGCATGGGTGGCGTCTTGCGTTCCATTCGAGAGTTTGTTCTGCAGCTTCTGTACGAGAGACATGGTGGAGGTAGAAAAGGTGCTATGAACAAGCGCCCGCCAGACTGGTGGGGTATACCGTAGGCGCTCGGTACACAATGACGTCACTCAGCGCAGTATCACAGGGAGGTTATACAATTGCGGGGGGTAGGAGGATGGTACAACACTGGAGGGCTACACGGGGTCTTTGGTTTAATGTCTATCTATTTCCATGTTCTACACTGGTCGGATTGAGCGGGTCTGCATCGGCGGCGCTGCGGGGAGGCGTACGTACCGGACCCAACTTTATTGATACATTTACCACCCGCGCTTCGCGAGTCTGCCGCCCTTCATATCGTCGGTGCTGCATATTTCTAGCTTTAGGAATAGGGTCTGAGTTCGCCGATGACTGAACTTACATCGTCAGCCCGACCATGGCCTCGCCGATGTCCTCCGAGATCTATGTCCGCAACGTCAGTCTTACGAGCGTCAGGGCGGTATCGACGTTCCCTACCTCCGCCAGGAGTTTCGGGTTGTTGAAGTGAGTAACCTGCGCAGCCCATCAGTATCGCGACACGATGAACTGAAGCTGAAGCTGAAAGATACGCACTGCCTGCACGATCGCGCGCGCCCTCTTTGCCGGATCTCCAGACTGAAGTGGGCGTCAGTGAAGGTAACCCGCCACTAAGGCACTTGTACACACATGGAAGATGCCCGAGCCGACGAAAACTGCGACACGCATTCAGTATTGCCACGCGCCGGTATGGATGCGGGAAGACACTCACCTCCATCGCAACCAAGCTGCATCATGAGAGCAGCATCCGCTATGCACGAAAAAAAAATCATCAGAGGCGCGCGGATCCGCCGCGACCATATGCACATACCGGGGGTTGCGATACCACCGGCGGCGAAGTTCACGACCGGCAGCCGTTTGAGGCGTGCGGTCTCCTTCAAGAGGTGGAACGGCGCCTGGATGTCCCGGGCATAGGCATAGAGCTCTTCCTCGCTCATAACGCTCGCCTTTCGGATCTCGCCCATGACCGACCGCTGGTGCCGTACCGCCTCGACGACGTTACCGGTGCCTGCCTCACCCTTGGTACGGATGAAAGCAGCACCCTCGGAAATGCGACGTAGCGCCTCGCCGAGGTTACGCGCGCCACAGACAAAGGGCACCTTGAACGGATGCTTGTTGATGTGGTGTTCATCATCCGCAGGCGACAGGACCTCGGACTCGTCGATGTAGTCGATGCCAATGGCCTGAAGGATCTGTCACGGTAGACGAACATAGCGTGGCATCAGGACACTACGCCAATGAAAGTTGCGCGCATATAGGGACGCGTACTTGTGCCTCGACAAAGTGTCCTATGCGCACTTTCGCCATCACAGGGATGGTGACGGCATCAACGATCTCCTTGATCATTTTAGGGTCGCTCTGTACGCGCGACAGTCAGGTCTGTCCCATATGAACGCCACATTGGACTCACCATGCGAGCGACGCCACCCTGCGCGCGGATGTCCGCAGGCACTCTTTCGAGGGCCATGACGGCGCACGCGCCAGCCTCCTCGGCTATGCGAGCCTGCTCGGCGTTCACGACGTCCATGATGACGCCACCCTATGTGCGCCCGCACAACATTCAGGACCTGACCCAAGATCTCATCTGTGATGTGCTCACCTTGAGCATCTGGGCGAGGCCGGACTTGACCTTCGCACGACAAGCAATGCGCCTGATTCATGACAATGTCCCGCTCAAGATGTGTCAAGGAGACTCACACCGAAGGTGCCCAGGCTGCCGCTCGCGCTATCCTTAGTGGGGTCCTTGGAACGGGTCGGCGCGACCACGGGTGTCCCAGAGGGGTTCCCGACGCCATGAGTGATGGGCGGGGTAGCGACGCCGCTGACGGGGGTCTGGCTCTGGCTCTGAGCGGGGGTGGTCATCGTTGCGAGTGGCAGAGAGAAAGGCGGGAGCGGGAGGGCGGTGGCACGCGAGAGGCGACGCGGTGTGGCTGAGCAAAGTCAAAGCAGCTCTTGAGTCTGACTCCCACCAGGGAATTCGCCACGACCGCAACACCGTCACCGTCGATTTATCCCATGCCCAAGGCCTTCCGTCCCTTCCGTCTTACGACTTTCGCTTCGCGTCTCCCTTGCGAGCCATGACTTCGTCTGACTCGCCCATCGATTTGCATTGCGACTGCTGGGCGGCCATCGACCCTTGGCGCCAGCTTAGTCGTCAGAACGAGGACATGATGCGCTCGGCGCACCAGGCGAGTATGTAAACTGGGCGTGCATAAGCAGAAGAGGGGGCTGCCGGCCGGGTGGATGGGGTCATAGAGAACGCGACGCCCCCACCAGACGGGTATGCAGTACCGGATCGCCTTACCTGTCTCTTTCGCAAGAGGCCGACGGGTCCATGGCGGTCCACGCCGGTCATGGGGCATCTCTGCACCCCCAGGATGGCCGGTGAAGTCTTCGGGAAGCACGCCTCGATATGAACGGTCAGTCGCACTTCCTCATGCGCGTTTCGGCTGGTATACTTCCCCCGGCGCTCACATGGTCCTCCCCAATGTTAGCAGGGTTTATGCCGCCGGAGGACAACTGAGTTGCGCCCATGTGCGCCTTGCACCACGTTCTACGCGCCGTCATCTTCTCCGGACCCGACAGCCTTGTGGCACCTAAACGTGACGATCCCCGCCGTCCTTCTGCTTCGTGCCACGCGCCTCGCGTGCCTTTTTAACGGCCCGCAGAGACCGCCAGTACAGCTGGAATGCGCAATATGACCTGCAGTTCGTCTGGGCAACTATCTTCTCGTCTCCAGAACGCTCTTGATCCCGCCCAACTCTATGGAATATCCGATACTCGCACCATGCGCTTCAGGACACCGCGCGACCCTGGCTCCGCAACAATTCTAGCGATGACGGAGAGGTCGACTTCTTGTGACCCTTGCCGAGGAGCACCCGATGATGCAAGGCGGCCCGCACGGTGCTGGCGGAATTACTGCGTATATAATACAGCGTACCTCGGAGCAACTGCCGACAGTGGTGAACCTCCGCCGCGATGTTCTCTGTGCTGCTGGCGCTCTCTGCCCTTGCGGGCCTGCTCCTGGTCAATGGCCAATCGCTCATTGTGCCCGGAGCGCCGTGGAAGGATACTAGTGGAAACGCTATTCAGGCCCACGGCGCAGGGATCCTGAAGGTACACCGATAGTCTGCAGATCCAAGCTTGAGCTCGAGTTCAACCGTTTTCTCGTAGGTCGGATCCACGTTCTACTGGTTCGGAGAGGACAAGTCGCACAATAGCGCGTCGTTCAAGGCAGTTTCATGCTACACTGTACGTTTCCCGGCTGAATGGACATCGCTGCATAGAGTACATCTCCGTACTCACATAACCCTTCAGTCCACCGACCTAGTGACTTGGGCTCGCCAGAACGACGCTCTCAGCCCTATTGCAGGGACTATGATCTCTAACACCAACATTGTGGAGAGGCCTAAGGGTGAGCAGGGCGTCCGGCATTGCTCCTATACAGTCATCTCATCCCTATTCGTTGCGTGCTTCAGTACTGTTCAACAGCAAGGTACGTGTCCAGTCTGGCCTTTGTGTCTTATGACGTACGAGAGCTCAACGATTCGCAGAACAACGAATATGTCATGTGGTTCCACTCTGATTCGTCGAAGTAAGTCCGGTTTTATATACAACACGCATGCTTCTGGCGTAATGAATATATTCACTTACGACGCCCCTAGCTATGGCGCGGCGATGGTCGGTGTAGCCACGGCGAAGACCCCATGCGGCCCATTCACCTACAAGGGCAGCTGGAAGCCTCTCGGCGCCGACTCGCGCGACGAAGGCCTATTCCAAGATGGCACGTATTGCATCCTGACGATTATTCCCTGTCATCCATCTAATGAACGTCTCTCAACTTACAGATGACGGTAAGCCGTCCAATCAATCAAACCGCACGGAGCGGTCAACTCATCCGCCGCCTGGGTGATACGTTAGGTTCGGCATACCTGCTGTATGCGTCTGACAACAACCAGAATTTCAAAATCACGCATTTGGACGCCAACTACTACAATGTCACAACAGTCGCCAGCCAGCTGAACGGTAGGTGTCAGATCGCAGCTCTACCGTGGGTCTCTAGCTGACTTCTGGCTCGTTAGGTGCCACGCTCGAGGCCCCGGGCATTGTCAAGCGGGATGGGGTACGTGTCGTTCAGCTGTCCTCTGCGCGGCCAGAATGTAACAGATACATCAGGTGTACTGGCTCATCGCCTCGCACACGAGCGGGTGGGACCCGAACCCGAACAAGGCTTTCCAGGCCACGGTGCGTCAACTTCTTGACCCTCGATTCCCGTCAATTTCGGCACACGATCTTTCTCTGATACCGCCCTCGCATACAGTCACTCGCCGGTCCGTGGTCCGCGCAGGCAGATATCGCGCCCGAGGCCGTGCGCACATACTACTCGCAGAACGCATACGACCTCCCGCTCGGCTCGAACGTGATCTACATGGGCGACCGCTGGCGCTCGAACCTGCTCGGCAGCAGCCAGTACATCTGGCTCCCGCTCGACTTCTCCAGCGGCGCCCCGCAGCTCGTGCAGGCGGATGTGTGGAGCGTCAACCTCAATGCTGGTGAGCACATATCAGGCTGCTGCTGCGCGAACGTAAGATGAAATGCCGTGCTGACGCTTGTGGGATGATGCTAGGAACGTATTCGGTCGCATCGGGCACTACTTATGAGGCGGAGAAGGGCACGCTCGGAGGGTCCTCCAGGCTCCTGACCAACTCCGGCTTCTCCGGCGGCACAGCGGTGGGCTATCTCGGTACGTGCATCATTTTCCTTGTTTCGAAAGACACTTGTCAGGAACTGAGACGTCGACACAGGCAATGGTGGAACCGTGACCATCACCGTGCAGGGTCGCGGCACCGCGCAGTGGGTCGCGCTCTACATCGCGAACGGCGACTCGTCCTGGCGCAACACGACTATCAGGTGCGTCTGGTTCCGCTCGCGGCTGCGCATCTTGTGTTTCCCGGGGCTCAACGGGCCATCGTGTCATTCCTTGCAGCGTAAACGGCGGCGCGCCCATCTCGCTCGACCAGCCCAACACCGGCGGAGGCGGCGTCGTGCTCAGCATCCCCGTGCAGCTCAACCTCCGCTCCGGCTCCAACACCATCCTCTTCAGCTCCGGCCAGACCAGTACGTGTCTTTCCCGTTCTGTCCCCTGTTCCGCATTGTCGGACGCGTACATCCATCACAGAGACGCTGACAACGGTCGTACTTCCCCACAGACTACGCTGCGGACCTGGACAAGATCATCGTGTACTGAACACCGTGACCGCGCATACGATCGCGCCCTCACCCTCGCCCCACAAGCCCGAACCCTGTACGTACTGCGGCCCCGCGCGCATATCGAGCACATTCTATATATCGCCTCCGGCCTCCCATGTCCCGCGCTCGCCCCCTGCCCGGACTGATTGGACCCACGGCCGCCCGGGCTGCTGTGCCCTCCAATGGGGCAGCGGCCGTGCTAAACAGGCTGTGCGGCTATCGTGCGTGTCCGACCGCGCCGCCCGGTTCCCTAGAGTGCGCGAGCGCGTCGCATGGGCTGGCGGGCGTGGTCGCGAAATAAGGACGGGTGCAGTTCATATGTGTGCAACGTGCTACGTGCCGGACTTCGCGCGAAGACTGGAATGGGGAGACGGTGCCACGTTAGCTGCATAGACACCGTGTGGGCGACCCGCGTGATGGGGTGCTCGCGGTTATCGGCTCGGGCACTGTATAGCGCAAGTGGCCATGGTAAGAGGCTGAGGGTTCTCTGAGTATCACGTTGGCAACGATGGCATGCGCCTGTCGCTCGTCGCGCAATCGCTGAGATGTATCCTTCAACTCCGTGATGACCATCCTGCGGCGCCGCCGATAGCAGACTGTGATACATGTATGTCTTCCATAGTTCGTCTTTGACACGCTTTGAAAGTGAGGGGGAACGGAAATATGTGATACATTGGAGGAACTTCTGGAGCTTTTACTACCAACTAACTACGAGATATATGGGGAGCGCATATAGAATCAAAGATACAACGAGCACATCGTACATCACGCGCGCAACGTACAGCGCTGCGCCGCGCGCGGAAGGTTCAGACCACTGCGCCACCAGGAGACTTTGCTAGTACTACACAAGATGACAGTCCGCGACATTCAGCAAAAACGAAGCACACAGCGGACGACCCGCAGCGGCGCCCGCGACCACTTCAATACCGGAGGTACCGTACCCACGCAGACCAAGAAATCACGGCGCATTACCCTCTACCGACCCGGACCCCAACTCGAATATGCAGCCGGCGACCCCTCTTCCCTGGGACTAGAGGAAGTACATGCGCTTGTTGAGCGCAGTCGGCTTGAACGCGGCCTTCCACTGCGCCAGATTGAACTCCGGGTTTCCGCTGGTGAAGTTGGAGGCGGTGTCGCTCAGCGACGCGCCGTCCTCGCAGTGGAACTCCATGCGCGAGCAGATCCGCTGTAGGAAGCAACATGTGAGCTAAGTCAAAATAAAACGGGGATGATGTGCCACAGCAACAAGCAAGGGATGTGCGTACATCAGCGTCTGAGAAGAGGGGGACGAATGTCAGCAGTGAGCTACGGGCGGGGCACGGAGTTCTCGCATTACTCACAGTACACCGGCGCCGGAATGGACACCGAGCGGGTTGCGCTCGCATACATGTGGCAGAGATGGAAAGTCAGCGTCTGCAAGCTGTGCGAACATCCAACCGTTAGCGCGAGAATCGGCTTATCAACAAACATAGCGCAGACGTACTTGAGGGATGACAGGCCCGCTTCGTTCTCCAGGACGACGTAGTGTGCGGGGCGGCTCGCTGCGGCAGTCGTACGGTCAGCATCACTCTGCGGCACGTATGCAGCGCGGTGGACTCACTCCCAAGCAGGCCGGCGTGCGATTGGAGGTAGAAGTCCGGGTAGTTCGGGTTCGTGATCGTCTGGTGAATGAGGAGGCCCGCAGGGCAATTCCCCGACCTATCGCCGTCCCGGGTAGGGCTGGAGGCGGCGTATAGTCAGTATCGATGCCGGCACTCATGTCGAGGAACGAACTTCTGAGGGAAGAAGCGGATGTGGTGTCTGCAAAGCGTTGTAAGCACAAAGGCGACGAGAGTGAGGCCACGAGTCGTTACGTACCGCTTTCCAACCACGATGAAGATGAGCTTCGGCATGAGTGCCTTGGGGATGTTGCATCGCACAAACGCGTCTGCAGCAGCGACGGAGTCAGCTACAAGGTTGAAAAACGTATTCAAAAGTACTGACTCTTCACCATCGGAATCTCCCGGGCCGCAACCTGAGCGAACTCTCCCTCGCTCACGCCGTCCCTGTAGAAGACGATGGTCTTCGGAGGGTCTACCTTCTTGTTCTGCCTCTGGTAGTAATCCTGGTAGTCCGTCAGCGCGGCCTGGTGCAGTCCCAGTTAGCCTGCAATACGAGCGAAGTGACCGCGATCACGGCGACTTACGACCATCATCGTCTCCAGGTCCTCGATGATCTCCGTCCGAGGGGCCTGGACGTGTGCGTAGGATGTCATCCTGCTGATCGCCGGGTCGACGGACGCGACGAGCCCTGTCACAGATGGCCTCGTGGCGGCTCCAGGGCCGGGATGCCCCACATCCGCACCTATGTCAGAGTGTCGTCAGCGATCTCGATGTGAGAGAATACACCGGAACCACGCACCAACGACCATGCAGGTCTGGAGGAAACTGGTCGCGTCAGACATGATGACGGAGTTGGTCCCTCCGATGCGCGAGTTGATCCTGGAAAGGAACATATCAGCATGTATAGGTCGTCAGGGTGCGGGAATATCTACTTGAGGGCGACGTTGTTGCAGTACTGGTCGTTCGCCTTGCCCCACTTCGGGGAGCGCTTGCGAAAAGTCGCAGGTTAGCACGGACGCGGCAACAATCATAGGGTGAAACGGCGGATGGCTTACCACACACTGGGTCGAGATATTGCGTTGAATGTCTCCCCAGTGCTTGACGGCCCGGCGGCAATCCGGAGCAGCGTTGGGGAGGATGACGATGATTAGTTGCGGATACCGTGCGCCCTGAGGGGGGCCCGCACGCACACCCAGATCGGCAACCTCCATGAGTGTCTGGGCCGGTTCGGTCAGTAAAGTGTGTACCCCCTCATAGCAAATTTGCCTCACTGGCGCTGGGTTGGCCGGGTTCCCTGGTCGGATGGGCGGCATCGGGTTGGAGACGACTAATCAGGAGTAAGCATAATCGAACGGATACCTGGCAAACGGTAGTAATTCGCACCCAAGCCTATATATCAGCCATAATCAGGTCAGCAAAGTTGCACACGGATGGGCGAAAGATCCTACCTGCTCGCTGCAGGTTGCCGACCAGCCTGGAAATAAATTCCTGTACGTCCTGCTCGCGAGCTGCGCGGTCGAACACCGCGACTCCCCAGTAATGAAGGACCCCTGGTTGGATGAACTGCTTGCCGACGACATTCCACGAGCCGGCTCGAGGGGCGATTCTCTGTATGCACAATGGTCAGACGGCAGACTTGTAACGAGACAAGAAGAGCAGTACCATCTCGTCGTTCCTGTATCGAATCCTGGGAGGAGCGATCACAAGACCGGGAATGCTCATCGCGTTGTCGGTTTTGACAGACATCCCTGCCTCGCGCATGAAGTCTGAAGTAGCGTAGTCGAACAGTTGGCCCTGCGCGATTAGAAAAATGATCAGTCGGGTGGTGTGTGGATGGTACTCTAAGACCTGCCTGTCCCGATACTGCGTTTTGTATGTCTCGGAGTCGCTCCGCCGGCTTCTGGGTTGAGAACCCGAGAAAGTCTTTCTGCGTCTCCGGAGGGAGCTTCTTGCGGTATACCTGTCCAGGGACGATCTGGCAAAACTCGGCCGGGATGATGGCCGTGGCGCCCATCCTAATCCCGACGATGCGGGGCAGGCGGACTGGGCGGTTGTACTTGTGCTCGAAATGGCGCTGTATTGTGTATGAGCATGTGCAGCAGAGGTGAGAGCATTGCAGCGACGACTTACCGCGACGGTCCATCGCTCATTTTCCTTGTCGAATTCTTGCAAGCCGGCCTGTAGCACTAGATCCTTGATAGGGCGTGGCCTGGAGTTTGACAACGTCACCTTGATAGCGACGCCTTTCAGGAATATACGCAATCTGCCGAATTCGTCGGGCCTCAAAGTCTCCAGTTGGCGCACGTCTGAGAGCCCGAGATGCTGCATCATGGTGTCGATCAATGGCCCAGGTGTATACCTGTGGGGATGATCAATGTCAGGGTCCACTGGCTATATGGATTACGTGCTTACACTGCGGCATGCGACACATCGACATTAATGATGAGCTTGTTCAAAACCGGGCGGACGCTCCTACAACAAAATCAGGGCCCGAGAATGTAAGACGGTGAGCGTACTTACTGAAAGTAGCCCCGCCAAGCAGAGAGGCCGATCCGCAGATCCTTCGCGTTGTGCGAGATGTAGAACGAGCGCGCGTCGGCTGGAAACTTGTGCCGCCTATAATAAAACGCGCTCAGACGTTAGCCGTGGATTTACATACACGCGATGCTCACATGTTGGGTGCCTGCCGAACGATCAGTTGAAGCAAATTCAGCGACATCGAGCTGTCGCTGGGGTCGCCCGGCGACCGCCGTTGGCAGAGCTTTTGGACATCGCTGGACGATGGTGAGCATGCGGGGCAAGGTAGTGCAGCGTATAGCGTACCTGGGGCGAATGACGCTCACGCGCTTGATAAACACGTCGAACTTCTTCGTGCGGCCGAGGGCGACAGTGAACTAGAGAATAACGTCAGGTTTACGGACAGGGATAGGACCCCCGACAATCAGGGGTGTATGCCTGATGACAATCCGGACAAGAATCGCCCTTTCGGGTGGGGTATGCCTGTGCTGATCCGGACAAATCGTGGCTGGACAACGAGCTCGACGCTGGGGGCATGCCTGTTAGTTGTCCGGACAAATCGCCGGGGGTAGGGGTAGGCCCCGGCGCTGACCCCGTCCCCCCTGGCCAGCGCACCGACATTATGCTCGCAACCAGGCGTCATGCACGGCGGGGCTGGAGCCTGTGGGCGTCATCCTGCCACGACCGCTAATATACAGTCGATGCCAGTGGCTGTTGCAATCCGGACAGAACCAACCGCTAAAATGGCCTTTGGCCACCGGACATATTGTGCAAAACTCCGGAAGTCTTCATCAGGCATCCCCTCTTACAGCTGCTATCAAAGCGACAGGCCCCCGTCAAAAACCCACGGATAGCCTTTCGGGCCCAGAAGTGGCGGCGACCCCCCGAGTGTAGCGGGTAGTAGGTAGCGAGCACCACCAAGGAGAGCGCGGGTCTAAGCTTCTACACCCGCGTCCTCCTCGCATCGCCGCGCGAAACAGCTGTCCGTAAGACTTTTTGAAAGGGTGTATCGTTATGATAACAGCTGTATCGTCGGGGGTCCTATAGGGATGGAACGTGGCTGGCGCTTACCGTGCCGGCGGGAAAGTCGCGAAGGCTAAACAAGTTCTTCCGACCGTCGTATACCGCTCTCGGAGTGAAGATCGCGGCATTCTCGAGCTGGACGTGTTCCATGATTTCATAGTTGCGCCGTTTGAACAGGGCATCGGGGTTGATGACTGTATGAGGTGAGCGAGAGGGAACAGATGGGGTGCAGCAATTGTGTATTTACCGACTGGGTTAAGCGATGGGCGTTAATATAATGATCGGCTAGCGAGGGGAATACATACCGTCATAGTGGTACCAGACGGCTGTCGGCAGCTGCCTAATCTCGAAGGAGTTCGTCCAAACCTGTATTTCGGTTGGCTGGGGGTCCGGCATGTCTGCGACAGTAACATCAGCGGGTGTGTGGCAGAGTGGGATTGCGCATACCGGTCGATCGACCCGTCGGAGGAGGATGGTGATAGCGGGAGAGCTCGGCAGAAGGAGGTGGGGGAGCTCGGGCAGCTGGTGGCGGGTTTAAATAGGTGTCCAGAGGCTTCCAAGTCCAACGTACATCGGACTGCTCGAACGAGCGTTGACGTCGAAGAGGAAGCGGCTGAAGACGAGCTGGACGCGCCCGGCGCGTCGTATTGGGAGGCTCTTGGGACGAAATCGCGATCGGTCCGCGACTGTTTGCTGGGCGCTTCGCGGACTTGCCCCAGAGGAGAGCACTCGAGACGGCGCTTCGAATTCCTCTCTCGCTCCTCCCCTCTTCCCCTCAGCTCACCTCTTCCAGTTGCTGCCATGCTTGACCACTGTTCTATATCGCACAAGGGTGAGTACGTGGAAGTGGCACGGAAGAAGTCAGGGTTGAAGCGATGTTCTCCGCAGGCGGCGTTGTTCTTTGGTCGCGTTCTTTTACTCCTGCAGCATCACATACCGCAGCATCCTCCACCTCCCCCGTCAACTCCTTGGTCCGCGAGGCACTCATAGAAGGCCGTAGCTCTGACGGAAAGTACGAGAAGGATGGATACGCCGTCAAGTGGACCTTCGTAAACGATCTCGAGCTCATCTTCGTCGTCCGTCCCCTCCTCCTCCCGGACTCGTCTTTCAGGCGCTTACTGGTCATCTCAGGTCGCGTACCAGCGTATCCTGCAGCTCACATACGTTGAGGACCTCCTTAACGCGCTCAAAACCCTCTTCGTCAAGCTGTTCCAGCCATTCCTCACTACGTTCGTCGCGTCCCTCCACGTTACCAGAACCGCCAAGCTCTCGTCTTCTGCCGACACCTCGGCTTCGTGGAATTTCGCGAAAGCGTTCGAGGGCTGGGACGGTGTCTTTGATAAGCTGCTCCGCGGCCTCGAGGACAAGGCCGCTCAGGTTAGCCTCCTCCGCCCCGCCCGCGTGCTGTACCTCACGTCCGAATATAGGAAAGGCGTTCGCGCTCAGGGTATGTCGCCCACTCCGCAGTGGAAGTCACGCCTCCGGAGGAAGAGCTCAGCACAGGTGTGTTTCCCATAAACAGAAGTGTTGGAGTACCCGGGAATTTCATCGTGACACCCTGCTCCCGACAGTGCCTTCGCAGTCGGGTGATAATGTCCTTGACGAGGAACATATAGCTCGTAACGTACAGGCGCTGAAGAACAGGCTCCGTGGTCGCGGCGGCCAGCCCGGCAGACGTGGGCGGGGTCGCGCGGATGTCGGGAGCGGGCGAGATAGTCTCCCCGGTTCAGAGTAAGTCCCGTTCGTACACACATGTGCTGACCGCTCTGACGCACGCAGCTCCGAGACCCAGTCCAAGTCAAAACGGAAAGCAAAGGCGAAGACGCAGCGTAAGTGGGGCGACGAGGCGCCGACAGAGTCCGACATGGCGACCCTGGACTTCAGCTACGACAGCTCCACGTCTGACTCGCACGCGCCGCGTGTTGATCTATCCGCGCTCGTCGACAACGGCTCGCTCGGCACGCGTACCCAGGATGGCATGTACGAGGTTCGCGACTGGGAGTTCGCGCAAGGCGGGAAGAATGCGGACGACGTGATCGCGGAAGTGCTGAAGAAGGGTGGCCAGGAGCAGAAGCCTGCGTCGGGATCGCTAGGCGCGCTGGGCTCTATCTTTGCGCGCTTGACGGGCTCGAAGGTCCTATCGGAAGAGGACTTGAAACCCGTGCTGGAGGCGATGAAGCAGCATCTCATGAAAAAGAATGTCGCGAAAGAGATTTCGGACAAGATTTGTGAAGACGTTGGCCAGAGCCTCGTGGGGAAGAAGGTCGGCGGCTTCCAGAGTACGCCTGAACACTTATCCTTGTTCGTGAACAGCGGTGTTCATTTGTCTGTTCTGCAGCGACTAGCTCGGCCGTACGGCAAGCGTTGGGGAATTCCATCACGCGTATCCTTACGCCGAAGACCTCCACAGATCTGCTGCTTTCAATACGCACGAAGCTGTCCAGCCCGCTGCCGGCGTCCCAGCAGCGGCAGCCGTACAGTATAACCTTCGTTGGCGTGAACGGTGTCGGGAAGAGTACGAATCTGTCGAAAGTCTGCTTCTGGCTCATCCAAAATGGCTTCCGTGTCCTCATCGCCGCCTGCGACACCTTCAGGTTTGTCTTCCCAGCCACGACTTAGACGCCGTACGCTTACCCCATTACCGCGCGGTCCGTAAAGGAGCGGAGCCGTCGAACAGCTGCGTGTCCATGTGCGCAATCTCAGTATGCTCGGCGTCGACGGCGCGACGAACAGCAAAGGCCGTGTCGAGCTGTACGAACGCGGGTACGGCAAGGACGCTGCCGGCATTGCGAAAGAGGCTATCAGTTACGGTGAGTTCTAGCTCTGCTTTTTGCACTTCTTCGATCTGTCCACAGTGGCGAAGTGCTGATGCGTGCGAACAGCGCGCGACAACGAGTTCGACGTCGTGCTTATCGACACCGCCGGGCGGATGCAGGACAACGAAGTACGTGCGATTGGCGTTTTATGATCGCGGATGCACGAACTGACGAGTGACGATCCGCCCTTTTGCAGCCGCTGATGCGCGCTCTCGCGAAGGTGTGTTTGCATTCACACGTACATCGCGGATGCTTCCTTTACTCACATCGAATTTGTCGTGGCCCCCGCCTCGTAGCTCGTCGCGACGAACAATCCAGACAAGATCCTCTTCGTCGGCGAGGCGTTGGTGGGTAATGAGGCCGTCGACCAGCTCACGAAGTTCGACCGCGCGCTGCGGGACTTCTCCGCCGCGTCGGGCGTGCAGGAGCGCGGGATCGACGGCATGGTCGTCACCAAGTGGGACACAGTTGACGACAAGGTACGTCTCTTGCGCGCCCTGCGCACAAATGACGAACGCATGCGCGCGTCGTTTATTGGCTGCTGGCCATCTCGGTTACAGCACCCGCTGACTGGCGTTACATAGGTCGGAGCTGCGCTGTCGATGACATACGTCACTGGGCAACCTATCATTTTCGTCGGATGCGGCCAGGTGTGTTACAATCTCTCTCCCTTGTGCTTCTCGTATGAGTTTCGCTTATGTGGTCTTCTCACAGACGTACACTGACCTCAGGCAACTACGCGTTGCGAATGTCGTACAAGCTATTCTGAGCGACTAGACGCCGACTGCCACACCCCATTGGCTGCTATGAAGACCCAAGACATAGTGCTGCAATCTTCGCACTCGGTCTGTACATGTGCTCGTTCTCGCGGTTGGATAGATGTCGTAGATGCGCAATCACGACTCGCCCGTTCTATCATTATTTTCCTGTTCTCTCTGCATAATCACGTCGCTGTGCTGCGCCAATCTGCAAATCCGCGCTGCGTGACGGTTGACGGCTGACGGAGGTTGTGCCTGCTTTGCGATTACTCACGTCTGGTGCCTTCGCGATGAACTGAATGCAGTTTGTAGATGCACAACAAGAGCAACCCTGAGCAGCAGCAGGGCGAACAGACGCGGCGCGCAAGGTCGGTGATGTATTGAAATATCCGGTACGCACAGTCTTACTGCGCATCTATGTTCCGGTGCTAGATATAGGACCCCTGCCATGGAACGATCCTTCTAGCCCGTATGCGCAATAGCGCTCTCGGCGTTGAGCAAAATCATACGGGGTCTGATTTCAGGTGCAGTCGGTGTAGTATTACAATTGTCGCTGATGCAACAATGATCCGTAGCCGCCACCGATACAGAGCAGTTGTCGGGAGCCAAAGTCCCCGCGAGCGCTGTAGACGTGGAAAACAGCTGCAGATCAGTGATGTGCGACGCCCATCGCTCGTCCGTATACAAGAGACAAGACCACAGGCTTCGGGTTCCTCGTATACGCTCGTACACGCACAGCTGCGCCCTCGCCGAAACAGCCGAAATGGCATGAACACCGGTGACAGGAAGTGATGGCCCGCTGCCGGCACCACACTACCACCACACCGCACACACGTCCGATATCCAGATATCCAACACCCACTCTCCGGTCTCACACCGCAACCGCAGCCCGAGCGCGACAGTCGACTGAGGGTATTTCTGGCCTCGAGGCACCCGCCCAAATGAACCACACCGCTTAGAACTGGCTCGCCGTCCGCGGCATATGGGGTATTCGTGTTTGCGATCGCACTTCCCTTCCACCTATCAATATCAACACATCGCGACGCCGTATGTGCGTATGTGCAGCATCACGCTCGCCGGGTCGGATATGACACACGCATCACCTGGGCACCGCACGCGCCCGTGCCTGCGAAACCAGAGGAAACATCGCGCGGGAGGGACACCGAGGTCGCACCGCAGGAGCTGCGTGTTTCGCGCCTCGTCATCCGACGTTTTGACGACTCGGTGGGTGATCCGCATCAGGCCACCACAGAGCCCCAGGTCGGCTCACGGTGCAGGTGCCTGTTCCTGTCCCACCGGCGAGGCAGTCCGAAGGGTCGAGATGGCAAGTACCGATGCTCAGCCTGAGTTGCTGCGGGTTGACGAGTACTAATACTGCATATGCTACGTCCTCGGCTTTGAAGTAAGTGGCAACGATGCACTGAAACTCAACTTGCTCCACGCACCTTGACAGCCATGTTCTGGGACAAGCGTTATAGCACATGCGTAGCTACGTATACAACGTACGCAACAACAGGTCCCGCCGCGCTTCCCCCGCCACGAGACCCGAGCCACACACCAGCACAGCGGACATACATCCACCGCCCGCGCCGTCCTGAAGCGGCGCCCCCGGGCACGCACGCCCCCCAAGTTGCCGGCGCACGAGGCGTTAAAGACGGTCCTGCACGCACGCGGTGCCTATGTACGCAGTCCCACGCCGCCGGGCCACGGCGCGCGCAGATGAACTTCGAACGCGATAGTGCAGTCCAAGCAGAACCGGACTCAGTGTGCGCGTATGTAGCGATGGGGCCACGAGAGGAGCTATTTCGACGGCGGGAGGACGTACGTACTGCGGTGGCCCCGCGTCCGCGCTCGAGCTGGCCGGTTACGCGATGTGCTGGACACGGTGCTGTTGGCGTTGCTCGCGCTGAAGCTGCATGAATTTGATCAATCACGGAGGGCCCGAGCTTGAGCTTATACCCCTGCTGCATCTGTGGTGTCCTCGGCCGGCGCGGCGTACACCGTAATGCATACACTGTGCATGATATATATCTCCACATGCCCCGCGCCCACCCGCGCCGGACCTAGCACGTAGGGTGAGTTCTCGCACGCGATCGAACACCGGAATGTTCAACACTCCCCTCCCGGGGCGCGCTAGTGTCACCTATCTCGTCAGGTCAGGCTGGGCACTGACAGATATCGATGGCAGGCAGTCAGACAGTCATGCAGCGCCGCGACAGCCATAAGCACTAAGCTTGTGTGTCAGGCGGGCATTGGCAGCGGGGATAGCCCCTGCGAGCCAGCGCCAGTGCGAGCCGGGATGCAAGCGGAGGCAGGAGACCCTACACAGATGACGCGGTGCTATTAGAAGATGCGGTGATATGCATGTCAGAAGTGGAACTGAATGCGCGGGAGCGGACGCGAGGCTAAGCGACAGAAGGGACTCGGGCGAGTTGCGAACCAAGTAAGGGCCGACGGCTGCGCTATCGGGCGCACCGGGCGCCCTCCCGCAAATAATTTGCAGCTCTGCACGAGAGGCCTTGGCTTGCCCGTAGACCAGTGCCATTGTCCGTACCGCAGCAACAATGGCAACAGACGAGAGGAGGACCAGAAAAAACCGCGACTGCGGCGCGCGGGACGAGGCGGGCACAGGCGCGGATATACATGGAGATAATGCCGCCGCGCGCGCGAGCACACGTCCATTCCTGTCGGCTCCCAGGGGCGCCGCCGAGCCGCAGATCGCCCGCACCGCAGGACACCCGAGCCCCCTTCGCCCTCCAGAGTTCCCGCTGCAGCGCGCCAGAAGCCCGGGGGCGTTCTCGGGTGGAGTGTCAGAGTGTCCGCTGCTGATCGTGTGTAGAGCGCAGCACCGCATGCGATACCAGCTGGACCGACCGTGCGATGGATGGATATCCAGATATCCCTGCCGTTGCCACTCCAATTGCAATCCGTCGTTCTGTGCGCCCGAGCCCATTAGCTCGAGTGTGTTGGAAATCGGAATCACCGCTGCGTGTGTCGTGTGCAGAAGACGTCTCCGCCGGTGCTGCCGCTGCATCTGCATCATCATGAATCATATTGCGTGTAATACTGACAATGCCGCGTCCGCCGCTACGGGACATGACCCCAAGGCGAGACGAGGCGAGGCGCGGCGGTGCCGGCGCTGACGTCTCGCCTGCGCGCATTTTCGCCCCCCTCCGGGTATCGCGCTCCTTCCTGGGGCGAAGAACTCCAAGAAGGGTGGGGAAGCCGCTGTGGCGTCAAGCAGGTCAGCGCGCGAGAAGCCTCGAGAAGCGGCCGCGTCGACTCACACACATTCCGAGCGTGTCACATATCCGGGGCGCGTGCCCCTGCCCGTGCCCGTGCGCCCGCCGCGCGCAGCAGTTGTAGCGAATCGACGCACGCCAGGTTTACGGGTACCGAATGGGAGCGAATGGGTTGAATGCGTGAAGGTGAGGATTGCGTAGTAGTGTACAATGCGGGATATGTCCGAGCGGGCGATCGCGCGCCCCGACCCGGTGAAAGATGAATGAGCGAATGAACGGCAGCTGATCACCCGTCGTCGCCCCGAGACCCGAAGGCCGAGCGGGGAGCGTGTCCTCTACCGCGCGCGATTACGCCGCGAGAAGCCCGTGGCGGGGTGGCGCAGCGCCGAGCCCCATTCGCTTGTCTGATTCCAGCGTGGGGCGCCCGACGCGCCGACCGCGCGCCGTTTCGCAGCGAGGTGCTTGTCGCCGCGCGCGTCGGAGGAAGGGGAGTCTTGGTCGTCCTCGGCATCCGAGTCGGTGTCGTCTCGCGCGCGCTTGCGCTTGTGCGGCCGGTGCGTGTAGGGCGGGTGCGAGAGGTCCTCGTCCTCGTCCGGGAGGTCGTACATGAGGAACGTCGGGGAGTGGTACGGGAGGGGCACGGGCGCGACGAGGGGCGCGTTGCACACGACCTCTGCGACTTCAGGGGAGGGCGAGAGGTCGCTGTCGCGCGAGATGGCGGAGGAGGTGTCTGATCGTGCGACCGAGTCTAAGACGAGGTTAGCCTGTGGCGCGCGGCATAACGTTAGGGGAGGTCGCTTACAGTCTCCTGTGCCGTACTGCTTCGTCGGGTAGTGGTGGAAGGGGAGGAGGAAGTCAGGGGGGCCCGCGGGCCAGAGAGAGGAGGGGACATGTAAGGGCCCTGCATTTGTCCAGCTAGAGGGAGCTAGTGGGCCTGCGAAGAGGGTCGAATGTTGTGCCTGAGACCGCCAGTCATATTGTTGGGAGCTCGAGCTCGATGCATAGACAGTCGACGGCGGGGGCGGGAGGTAGAAGGGCTGTCTGTAGCGGGGAGGGGCAGGGAGGTCGTGGAGGATGCAGTCGAGGTGGGGATTCATGGCGGGGATGTGGGGGGAGGAATGGGAGGAGCGGGGGCTATAAAGGGCATCGGGTAGAGTGTATATATTGAAACGGGGCGGTAGCTAAGAGGGAACGGGAGAAGGAGAGCTTGTGCTTGCGTTCCATCTCGCCCGAATCTCACCAGCCTCTCACCGCAATCACCCTGTCAGATCCACTCATCCGCTTGTCACGCTCGCACGCCCCCGTCCATTCCAACCCTACTGGACACCACCGTTCACTCTCTCAGCTCTGCCGCGCGGCCCAAGCTGCCGCGACAGAGAACATCGCTCGGAGGCTGTAGCGGACGCGCAGCTGCGAGGCGAGGGTCGGGAACCAAGGCACGCCGGCGGGGCGTCACCCGCGCCGCGCGCCAGCTGTGTTTTTCCTTTTGCACTCACTTCGGCTGCGCACGCGTCTCCCGCCTCGACCACCTCCTTTCTGTCTCTTCTGACGACCTCTCGCTATCTTCCGTTGCCACCACTCCTCCACACGACCCGCAACGCCTCCACGCCGAACCCCACTCAGAACGCGCGCCCGTCGTCAGCTGCCCCGTCTCCTCTTTTCCACTCTTTTCTAGGGGCCCAGCCGCGGTATGTACGTGTCCGCCTTCCCCGCTTCCTCCTCCATCCCGCCCGGCTGATCTCTTCGCAAAATCACCCGCGCTCGCGATGCATCGCCTTATTTGAACTTTCAAACAAATCACCAGTTCCGCCCCACAATAATGCTCGCCCTCCGCGCTCTCGCACCGCGCCTCGCCGCCCCCGCCGCGCAGGCACGCCTGTACACCACCCAGCTGTCCGCCGCGGCCGCCGACCTCCCCTACCGTGTACGACGCAACTCTCATGGCGCGGTCCCAGTGTACACCGACATACGCAATGGAGGCACGCGATACCTGGTGCAGATTCGCAACGTAGAGGGCAACGTAGATGTGCGCGCCCCAGTCTCATGTACGTTTCGTCCGCGCGTGCTGACCAGTCCTATCCCTTTCCCTGTGTCCTGTTCCTGTGTTCTGTCTCCATGCGTCACCACCTGACACGCATCCGCCCGCCCTCAACCCGCGCCCGTCAAAACTTGGCTCTGCAATCACTCTTCGTGATCTTGCCTCTCCTGGCACCGCACCGCAATAACACCCACCGTCCACCTGCGCGCCCATCAAACGCACGTCCTACAGGCGCTCGCGCACGACCTCAAGAGTTCACTGTTCCCCGCTGGCACGCGTGAAGCGGAACGCATGAAGATCGAGACTATTCGCCAGCGGCACGTCGTCCTCAGCGGCGGGCGCTGGAAAGCAGATGTCCTACGCTGGCTGGCAGAACGCGGCTTCTAGGGCGCGCATACCACCCTATTGTCCGCCTCGCGCCGATTGTCCGTCCTCGAGGCCCGTTTGGCTATCCACCGCCCCATACTCGTATCCTGCTTCGATTATGATACACCGCTAATACAGTCCTGTCGCCGCGCACCTGCCCCAGATCCGCTGGGCGCCAACGCCCAACACATGCCCTGCAGCACTTCCGGTGCCGTGCTGCTAATATTACGAAGCCCAGTTCCGCGCCCGCGCCCATGTCGCTGTCAGTCGTCCACCACGCGTGTGGAGTGACTCTGCATTTGACCACAGGCTGTATTCGCAATGAACCCGTTCCGTGTGCGATATTTGGGCCCTGGTGCTCCCGTTACTCCCAGGTACGCCGCTTTCCGTTATGCTGCCGGACATCACATCATCTCGCATTCACTTCGGACGCCCAGCACGCCTCAAGGCATCTTATATCCCGGATACGCAGCAGTGTTCGCCGTCTCCTGGGCACACGGACGCGCCCCATATTCTGGGCGTTTCGTGGATAGTTTCCAGACATCATACACACGTCAGGCACAGGCCCGACAGCGCCGCAGGCCCGAAACCCAGATGCCAGACACCCGCTGCCCGTTCTGGGTCCACAGGGCGCACTCGTGGAACCGCGGGCAGTCACGCGTGGCACCACAAGTGCCCCGTCTCGTGGTGTTTGGCGGCCCAAGCACGGCGTATGTATGGGTGCTGGGGCATCCGCTATCGCGTATCGCCACCCGAGTCTTGGCCGCTAGCGTTCTTGGGGTCGCAGCCCTGGCGAGGCTGCGGGTAGAGTTCGACGGATTCTGGTCAGGTGTGCTGAGCGTATCACGGTTGGGTCTCTTCGAACGGGCTTGGGACCGGACTCGGACTTGGAGGCCCTTCTTGCGACGGACGCGCGCGGGGTCGTACTAAAGGTTCTAGATTCGGATAGTCCGCCGGGCTATGGCGCCCGCCATTCGCGCCCGTAAGACGCGTCGAGTATTCAATATTCATGCGCCGAGGGCCACGGTCGCGTCGCTGTCAGCCGCAATGGGTCATCGAGGCCGGTCAGTACGCCCGTCTTGGTGTTCTCGGACTTGTGGCAGAGGTCTACGCAGCGGACCTCGGTTATGCACAGGTTACTGAAGGCCGCAGCACCATCGGGCTACCAAAAAGTGTCCCGCAGCGCTATAGCACAGCGCGATGACCGCGTACGTTCACATACCACGTATGTTCGAGCCTGAAGGATTCAGCAGGTCCCAAAAGCTCGCCTCTTACGGGGCTATGCTGCGAAGACTGCGCCCGCAAAACGTGAGTGCGAAGCTTCGGACGTGCGTCAGTCTGATACAACACCCTCATACACCGCGCTATCGCATACCGCAATTGCTGCTGACTGACAAGATGACAGTGTTTATTCCTATCGGACCGCCATATGACTACGCACAGCGAGTGCCCCAAGCAAATATCCACGGAGCAACCTGGAGTGTGCAACGCTGCTAGGAACAGATATCACCCTTGTGGCACGGCTCGATCGTTCCACGACCTTTTCGAGGAAGCCCCATGCATAATTGCTTTCCTCAGGGCACGGCTGGGGGCGGCGATCACGCACAATCAGGTGTTGCGAGGCGTTGCGGTGCCGGTGCTCTGACCTCCGCCCTGGACCTGATCGTGTGCCACCACCATGCAATATGCAGATGAGACTGTCCGTTCGCGCAATCGCTCAGTGGCGAGTGCGCGACGAGCGTCACAGTGCGCGTGTCATCGTTGATAATCCCTCAGGTTGCAGTTAACCTCGTACCATCATTATTTGCGTTACAGAGTCCGAGCCGATAACCGCGAGCAGCTCGTCACGCGGGTCGCCCATACGGTGTCTATGCAGCTAGCGTGGCCCCGTCGCCCCATTCTCGTCTTCGCGCGAAGTCCGGTACGTAGCACGTTGCACTCATATGAACTGCACCCGCACGCACCTCGCACCACGCCCGCCAGCCCATGCGACGCGCTCGCGCACTCCAGGGAACTCTGGGGAACCGGCCGTTTCGGCGAGACACACACGATAGCCGCACAGCTTGTTTAGCGCAGCCGCTGCCCGATTGGAGGGCAAAGCAGCCCGGGCGGCCGTGTGCCCATTCAGTCCGGGCAGGGGGCGAGCGCGGGACATGGGAGGCCGGAGGCGATATATAGACCGTGTTCGATATGCGGGTGGGGCCGCAGTGCATACAGGATTCGGGCTTGTGGGGCAGGGGTGGATGCGTGATCGCATGCGCGGGCACAGTGTTCAGTACACGATGATCCTGTCCAGGTCCGCAGCGTGCGCGGTGGCAGTGCAGGTCTGGCGGAGGGTTGGGAGACTGGGATGGGGGTTGTACGGGCCGGTGAGTCTATGCGAGTTGGACGGCCCCGGCGAGAATCAAAGATTCTGCGCGTGGAATGGGGTTTAGTGAGGAGTACCTGACGAGGGAGAGGAACAGCGGAAGGAGAGGACTGGCAAGCAGCAGGAGCACATTCCTCGAGTTGAGCTCCAGTGGCCGCGATATTAAGTACACAGAGACAATAGAGTATATCTGCTACGAAGACGTCGCGCAATGCGCTCTCCAGAGGACCCGTGTAATCCTCTCTGCGCGCACACCTAAGTACTTGACCAGGTTCTCTCCCGCACAATAGGCGCCCACGCCTTTCCTCTACACCACCACCATCTCGCTGCTGTTGTATTTGGCTCGTGATAACTGTCGAGCTCGCGCTCCGGTCCCGTATACCCGGCGTCTACGTACCATCTAGTACGATCCCGCGCGATGCATACGATAGTGGCGTCTCCTTGTTCTCTTATACCTCGCCTGCCCCGTATGCACGCCTTACGCGTTTGCTTCCCACCCCCACCTTTCGTCACTCGTTAATACACCGCGCAAACGCGCCGTTCGCCTTCCGCTCTCGTCTCGCGCACCCGCTCGACTCGTTCGACTCCCTCGCGCTCGCTAAGCGCCCGTCGCTCGCGCCCCGAATCTCACAGCTGCATCGCTTGTTCCTCTGGGGCTTGGCTCGCGTCCTTGCGCTCTGTACCTGGAGACAGCGCTTCAAAAGTCTTGCTCACCTGGGCTTGGGCCTCCGTCGACTTGGCCTGCCGCCCGCCGCGCAGATGGCTCTGAGACATAGTATAATGCACACGTACAGTACTTTTCCCGCTGGGACAGATAGGTTACAACCATGCAATGAAGCCGCTGAGGCCTGAAGCACGACTCTTCACGACTCACCCCCTACACGACCGCTAGACTTCATATCGCCCACGTATAGTATCCCGACTTCTCGTCCCCACCTGATCCATAGCCCTCTTCCGTGCCCACCTGCGTGCTCTCGCCCTCGTTCCCCATCTCCGATGTTCCCTCCCAACCCGCCTGAGCTGCCGCATAAGAGTCGCGCGGCCGATATTGCTCGCGCATCGCGGTAGCGACCTGCACCTTCTCAAGCACCGGATCCGCGTACGCGCCTGGGGTGAACGCGGGTGGTCGATCGACGTCGTCGCCGAGCGACCTCTGGCGTGCTAGCGAGAGGAGGCGGTCGCCAGAGGGCGTCATCGTGCCCTTCATGCGCACGGCGCCGGGGCTGAGGCCGGGCGTCGTCCCCCGCGCGAGGCTCATAAACTCTGCGGAAGGCGCGGTGCGGCGGGCGCGCATGCGCCGGCGGAGGAGGATGGTGGCCACGACGGCGAGCAGGAGAAATGCGAGGCCGCCAATGATCCCGCCGACGATCGCACCAGTGTGGGTTGAGTGGGTGCTCGAGGAAGGGAGGGCGGCGCCGGAGGCTGCAGAGTTGCTCCGTGCGCTTGCGGAGGTTTGTATGTTCGATGTGCTACTTTCTCCCATGGAGGTCCTGATTGTGTTATGCATTATGCACATCAAAGGTCGAAGAGCTTTTCATAGGCTGTGACACGTACAGGGAAGAAGAGGGCGTCGGGGGCTGGGATATAGAAATCGTAGTATATGCTGATTGAATATAGTGTCAATATGATCATGCTATATCGCAAACTTAACACGGGGCTGTCTCACCATTAGGGCCCGAATCGGAATTTGTGGTCATTACGCTGGAGCTCACTGCGGGTGGCACTATTGTATTACTAGTGACGTTGATAGATGAGTAGCCACTAGTGCGAACACTAGTACTGCTCGATGTTATATCCGTTGTTGTCGTCGAATTGGCTGTCGAGGACGAGGACGTCTTCAAGGCAGAGCTTGCACTTGTCTGAGGTGAGGTTATACTAGGGTCATTAAAAGTCGAAGATGGAGCGGGGCCCGTGGTCGTGCTACGAGGGTTGTCCGTGGTACGTGTAGTTTTGAATGTGATTTTTGGGAGGGGTGGAAAGCCGCAGCCTGTGCCCATGCGCCCAAGTGGACAGATGCCAGTGGACCCCTCGGAAGGTGGGGTCGGCTGGCGTAGTAGAATAGGCGCAGGTACCGGTGGCGCATAGCAAGCACATCGTTGATAAGTAAGAGTGCCCTATCGCAGAAAGTACGGAGTACATACCTCCGGGGCCATGCCTACGATCCCTAGAGGGGGCTCTAGAGCGAATGTGAGAAGAGCGGAAGAGAGGAGATGGGAATGTACATGCGAGATACGAGTCCTTGAGCCGGGACAGATGAGATCAGGAAGCCTGCTGAGGCTGTGGCTGGCCACGGCATCTCCTGGAAGGTGGCTATGGCCTCGGACGCGCCGAGGGCCACGCGTGCAGCTTGCAGACTTCTGCACGAACAGATGCTGATGCGCTCGTCAGGCTCTATCATATAAAATCCTGCCCCTGTCTTCGGACTAAACAATTGGGCCATGGGAACACGAGAGGTGACCATACTGAGTCCGAGTCGACATCCCTCATCGCTAGTCAGTATAAAGGGCCTCCCTAGAGAGACGGGATAAGACTCCCAGCAGCGATTCCCTACATACGCTGTGTGGCAGTATCTGTCGTATAGACGCAGCCGCCTGAAGCACGACCCTTTACGACGAATCCCCTACGAAACAACTTCCCTAGATCTCACATTGCCCACGTATATCCTGCCTTCTCGTCCCCATCGAACCCATAGCCTTCTTCCGTGCCCACTTCCGTGCTCTCGTTCTCGTGCCCTACATCAGACTTCTCCCCCTCGTACTCCACCTGTGCCGCTGCATAAGAGTCGCGCCGTTGGTACTGTTCGCGCATCGCCGCTGCAGCTTGCACCTTCTCAAACACCGGATCCCCATACGCGCCTGAGATGAACACAGGGGGACGCTCGTCGTCGCCGACCTCCAGCCCTAGCAGGCGGTCGCCGGAGGGTGTCGTCGTGCCCTCTGCGCGCATAGCGCCCGATGCAGGCACAGGCCCGGGTGTCGTCCCGCGCACGATGTCCATGAACTCCGCAGAGGGCGCGGTGCGGCGGGCGGCGCGCATGCGTCGATAGAGGATAGCGACGACGGTGGCGAGCAAGAGGAATGCGAGACCGCCGAGGACCCCACCGACGATCGCGCCAGTGTGGTCCGAGTGCTTGTTTGACGCGGCAACGGCGGCAGGTGCTGGAAGAATGCTAGCCGGCCCGCTTTGGGTGGTTGTCGGAATTAGGGCAGAGTCTCCTGGCGATGGTGTGGTGTGCAGGACGTAGGTACCAGTCGAAGGACTTTGCGACGTCGGCGCACTCTCCCCGGGAGGAACATGAGATGTCGAATCTGCCCTCGCATCAGCGTGTTGTCATTGACTGACAAACGAACAAATCTTACTATTTTGAAGAGTGCCATTTGACGAGACAGTAACGGTGCTCGTCGGTGGAAACTGTGTAGCATCGGAAGAATTCGAACTGCTGTTATATATTGAGGCAGAGAATGTCGATACTGGAGTGTTGGTAGGAGGGACCGAGATTGTCGGTGCAGTGGGAGGGGGTGTCTGGCTGTTCGAGAGTGTGACGCTATCTTTCGAGGCAGTGGATGTATTGTTGTTCGTCTGTGTCGCCGAGTCGCTTGTGCTTTGTAATCGTGTTGACGTGCCACTATGGCAGCCCGGGGCCAGCACCCCGCAGGTCGAGTTATGTAGTAAGAGACCGAGGGGGGCCAACACAGAGGATATCTCCAAGCGGTGCACAAAGGATACCGTTGACGTTAGTACCATGTCATGAAACAGAAAAAAAACAAGGTCACTTACTTCAGAGCCCATACCGAAGGACTCGGGCTAGAGGCGCACTACGGGAGCAATGCGAGAAGAGTACGCCAGAGAGAAGGGGAGGACGTGAAGCATATAAAGGGCGGATGGGATCAGGCAGGCTGAGGCTGTGGACAGGCGACTCGTGAGGCAGGCATCTCCTGCCAGTGTCAACGACCACGCAGTCAATCCAACTTGCAAGCTTCTGAACGCTGAACAGCCAGATGTGGATGCACTTGTCAAAATCTATCTTATCTGGCTGCCTTCGGTACAGAGGCCATGCGGCCAAGAGCTGATCGATGGCCATTCACAAGCACTGGTGCTCCGAGAGTATAGTGCCAGTGGCGTCACGGTTCAAGTGGTTGTTGTGTTGTGGTGGCGAGAAACGCGTGTGAGTAAGGCGCCTGCCGGAGACGCATGCGATCTGCGACACACGACGTCATCACAGACCGGATGTCCGGCAGCAGACGAAGGAGTCTGCCAGCTGCGAGTCTCTGCTGCCTGGTGGCAAAGCTATGTGACCGTGTATACTTTCCACCAACCGGCGGTTCCAGGGGCTATTTTGTGCGTGCACAATGATCAGACGGCAAAGCTGTATCGAAAAAGTAGAAGCAGTACTACTAGTACTGCTTCGTCGTTCCTGTAGCGAATGTCCGGGGTTGATCAATATCACAACTTCACCGGCGTAAATACCTGGGTCAACTCATCGCACTCAGCGTTGGACATACCGGCTTCGCGCATACTTAAACTCCGAGCTGGCGTAGTTGAGAAGTTGACCTCGCACCATTGAAGACCGTGCATGACAGCGGGTGGATGATATTGCAATGGACGTTAGATTTTGCTATCGGCGCAGCTACGCTGGGGATACTAAGCACGATGAAAACAACGATACATGAGTGCAACGCTACGTTGGCTCTGGGACGCAGTACAACATACACGTACAGTACATCCACCCGCCAGAATGGGACAGATAAATTACAAGTGTGCAATAAAGCCGCCTGAAGCGCGGCCCCTCACGACGGTGGTCGAGCTCCCTACGAAGCAATCCAGATCTCACATCGCCCACGTATACCCTGCCTTCTCGTCCTCACCGAGCTCATAGCCCTCTTCCGTGCCTACCTCCATACTCTCATCCTCGTGCCCCACTTTGGCATGTCCGAGTCCCTCCTTGTAATCCGCCTGTGCCGCCGCGTACGAATCGCGCCGCTGATACTGCTCGCGCAGCGCCGCCGCCGCATGCACCTTCTCAAACACCGGATCCGCATATATGCCCGGTGTGAACGCTGGCGGCCGGTCGTCATAGTCGCCGAGCGATCCCTGGCGTGCGAGCGGGAGTAGGCGATCCCCAGAGGGCGTCGTCGTGCCCTCCATGCGCACAGGCGCAGGCCCGGGCGTTGTCCCGCGCGCGAGATCCATGAACTCCGCGGAGGGGGCGGTACGGCGGGCGCGCATACGCCGGTAGAGGAGGATGGTGACGACGATGGCGAGTAGGAGAAAGGCGAGGCCGCCGATGACCCCGCCGACGATCGCACCGGTATGTTCGTGCTGCTTTCCGGTGTTGGAGGCTGCTTGAATGGAACTGGAGCTATGTGACTGGTTTGCTATTGCGGGTGCGGTGGTACTGAGGCTTGTGGTGGGACTTTGGCAGGGTTTGGGAGAGGATGTAGTTACAAGGGCCGTTGTGCTGTTCCACGGTGGTGTGTGATTCAGAGTAGGAAGGTTTGTCCCTGGAAAATCAGACAAGTGGGACAACGAAGAAAGTCACAAGAACCACACCTGCGGAGACTTCCGGATCTGAGCCTGACCCCAGGGGGTCGGGAAGGCTGGACGACGCTGATGTGGCTAGAGCGGTAATTGACGACGTTGTGCCGGTAGGTAACATCGTGGTGTTACTGAATGCTATTGTAGTTGATGCACCAAATCCAGGGGAGAGCGAAGTGACTAGAGCTGTGGTGGAGGTCGGCTCGAAGGCCGTAGGTGCAGTGTCTGTAGTCGTAAACATTGCAGTAGTATCTACCGTGCTGTCCAATGTAGGTGTACCGCTGTGGTCATCGTTGCTACTGCTATCCGAGGGAGTTGTCACGGTGTTTGTCATCGATGAAGTGCAGAGGAAATCTTCGGTGTCACAATTAGTATTGATGCTATTTGATGCTGCTAAAGCTTCCTAGATCTCAGTGGTAAGCGACAGGAGGCGAAAATTACACTTTCCAAGACCACATACGGGTGTAGGATGACGGAAAGACATCTGTGAGGAGACCCTTCTTGTGGACGGGAGACAGAAAAGAGCGCAGGACCAACATGGGGGATATGAGGGACGGATGGGATCAGGAAGGCTGAGGCTGTCCATGGACGTGCGACTAAGTAACTACTTAGATAGGCATCTCGACGCCTGAAGCTTGCATGCTTCAGCAGGAGCGCTGAGTAGACAGATGCTGATGCACTTGTCAAAATCCATGCTGCCGCTGCAGCACAGAGGCCATCGACTCGGAGCATAGATAGCCATACACAGCCCGGTCGAGTATCAGGTAGGTTTGAACACTGTCGCGCAGTCTCTTCAAATCGGGATGGGAAAGATGGAAACCGGGCAGAGTTCGGGTCCCATATACCGTATGGTATCTTCCAAATAAATGAAGCCGCCTGAGACTCAACACGTAGGCACGACGGATGATCTCTGGCTCCTACCCACAGATACCCAGGCCTCAGATTGCCCACGTATAGCCTGCCTTCTCGTCCCCATAGTCCTCTTCTGTGCCCACCTCCGTACTCTCGTCCTCGTGCCCCACCTCTGAATCTCCGAGTTCCTCCTTGTAATCCGCCTGTGCTGCCGCGTACGAATCGCGCCGCTGGTACTGCTCGCGCATCGCCGCTGCCGCCTACACTTTCTCAAGCACCGGATCCCCGTACTCGCCCAGGACGAACGCGGGGGGACGCTCGTCGTCGTCGTCCCCAAGTCCCAGCAGGCGGTCGCCGGAGGGCGTCGTCGTGCCCTCTGTGCGCATCGTGCCCGGCGCAGGCATAGGCCCGGGTGTTGTCCCGCGCATGATCTCCGTGAATTCCGCAGAGGGCGCGGTGCGGCGGGCGCGCATGCGTCGATAGATGAGGATAGTGGCCAGGGCGACGAGCAAGAGGAACGCGAGGCCACCGATGACCCCGCCGACGATCGCGCCGGTGTGGTTTGAGTGCTTGTTCGATGATGCGACGGCCCCAGACGCCGGAGAAATACTAGGCGGCCCGACCTGGCTTACTGGAGGTGTAGTAAAGCCTCCTAGTAATGACGGTATTGCTTGTGTGACGTCAGTCGAGAGGGTGTGCGACGCCGACACACGGTCATCAGGAGCAGTCTGCGATGTCGACTCTGCCCTCCGGGTATGTATCAATGTGGGGCAATCCTTCGGCAGACGTTCATCTTACCAGTATAGAGAATGGCGCTTGATATGCCCAGCGAATCATTGGAAGAAACCGATGTCTCTTTGGTGCTTGACGTTGAGTCGCCAGCAGTCGGTGTTTTATAGAAAGAAGTAATTGGAGAGGAAGTGGGTTGTAGGGAGGAGGTAGCAGCAACCACAGAGGATGTGGGAGTAGCAGAGGCAAGGGTGTTGCTGGGGTCCGGAGAAGTATCAGGGGGTTGTCCGTCTGAATTGCCGGGCGTTTGTAAAGCCGCTCCACTTGCGCTAGTAGCTGTACTCAATGTGGGACCGTTTATGCAGTTGTTACCAAGAAGGATACCGCAGTGTAGCCCTGTACTTGGTATGTGCCAATCGATATCGGGGTCGTGATTTGGGTGATTGTCCGTAGACATCTGTATGCAATCGCATGTCATCGTGAGCGACCTGTCGCAAACAGCAAGCCTAACAAGGCACATACCCTGGAAGCCACCCGACCTGACTCTGGCATCAGGGCCGGCCCACTATGGAAGCAATGGGAGAAGAATTGACCAGAGAGAGCGGGAGGACATGAGCTATATAAGGGATAGATAGGATCAGGAAGGCTGAGGCTGTGGGCGGGCAACTTACTTCCAGGCATCTCCTGGCAGCAGGCTGCAGTGGCGATCGCGCGCGTGCATCTTGCAGGCAACTGAAGTTACTGAACAGGCAGATACTGATGCACTTGTCAAAGTCTATCATCCTATCTGCCCGTCCCTACCACCGCTCTCGGCACAGAGGCCATGGCTGGGAGCTGACCGCTGACCGCTGAACGTGAACGATGGGCATTCACACTAGGGTGTTTGAGCCTAAGTCTGGGGGTGCTCAAGAGGTGCCGTCGACGTACGAACGGATGTGGTTCAACGTTGCCACGTCGTGGTGGCGGGAAACGCGACCAAGAGTCCAAGACGCCCCAAGACGCCCCCGGAGAGCCCCGGGGGAGACGGATGCGATCATCACTGATCAGACCCAGTGAGAAACTACCACGCGCCGGTACGCGCGGATACGCGGAAATCTGGGAGGTGCGGAAAAGCGCGGAAAAATGCACTGGTGCGTATATCATCCGCACTCCTACGCGAACACGCCGCACTCATCCGAACCCATACGCACTCCTACGCATGTCATGTTTGCACGCACATACCCGCCGATTCGTTCGTATTCGCGCGGAAAGCTGCGTATTGGTGCAGACGCGTGCGTATGGAAATGGATAGGGCCACAGCAGTAGATATACGCGTAGATACGCGGAAACATGCGTACACCTTTCTAGAGCTGCGACACGCGACTTCATCGCGGCCGGGTGTCTGGGGGCAGATGGAGTGCAAGTTCGAGGATCGACTCCGTGAAATTTGTGGGCTGAATATCAAGTAACCTCATCGCACTCAGCGTCGGATATCCCGGCTTCGCGCGTAAAATGCGAGCTGTCGTAGTTGAACGATTGATCTCGCAGCAATAACTCGCACCAATAAATACCGCGTGTGTGACAGTGGATGGATGAAATTGCAATGGGCATTACAACCTGCTCATAAGCGTACTACAATACATCACGCCCGCCAGATTGCGAAGAATGGGACCGATGAATTACAAGCGCGTAATAAGGAAGCACAGCTGGTCACGACGGTGGATGAGCCCCCCCACGAAGCAATACCAGACCTCACATCGCCCACGCATATCCCGCCTTCTCGTCCCAGCCGAGTCCATAGCCCTCTTCCGTGCCCACCTCCGTACTCTCGTCCTCGTGCCCCACCTCTGAATCTCCGAGTGGCTCCTTGTAATCCGCCTGTGCCGCCGCGTACGAATCGCGCCGCTGGTACTGCTCGCGCAACGCCGCCGCCGCATGCACCTTCTCCAGCACCGGGTCCCCATATACGCCCGGTGTAAACGCGGGCGGTCGATCGTCCTCGTCGCCGAGCGAGCCTTGGCGCGCGAGCGGGAGGAGGTGGTCGCCAGAGGGCGTCGTTGTGCCCTCCATGCGCACAGGCCCAGGTCCGGGTGTCGTCCCACGCGCAAGATCCATGAACTCCGCGGAGGGGGCGGTGCGGCGGGCGCGCATGCGCCGGCAGAGGAGGCTGGTAGCCACGGTGGCGAACAGGAGAAATGCAAGGCCTCCAATGACCCCGCCGACGATCGCACCTGTATGGTTCGAGTGTTTGCTCGAGGAAGGGGGGGCGGTGCCAGAGGCTACGCCGGAGCTGCTCCACACGCCCGCGGATGTTTCTACGCTGGATGTGCTGCTCGCTAGACTGGTAGAATCGGTTGTGTTTTGTATGTCAGAGGGATACGCGTTCAGCGAAGTGTTTGGTGGGTTTACGCCAGTGGAAGGTAGCGAAAGAGGAACGCTGGTGCTCGTGTTTGTACCTGATACCCCATGTTAACGCCATGGTATATTGCAAGAACGGACGTCTCACCATTGCCATAAGAAGTCGAGGGCATCGGTACCACGTCAGCGGAAGCGGCTGCAGAGGAAATGTAGGTAGACGCAGGAATACTGGCTACAGTAGGTATGGATGTTGCAGCGGATGCCGTCATACTGTCTGTGTTGGCCGGAGGTGAGCCGCCAGCTTGACTGATTGTTGTTGGTAGTGATAAAGATAATGAAGGAGATGTGACAATGAAAATGGTCGACGCCGTGTTTTGGGAGGTGTTTGAGGAGCTTGTGATATCAGTCGACGGGGGTGAAGTTTCGCATTGTGTTTGTCCATTTATATTTTCCTGGCATTTGCTCGAACTAGACATTGCACGCAAATGCTAATGTCCGAGATAGGCCGTGCATGCCGTAGCGCATCGTGAGCGAGTGCTTTATTGTGGAAAGCGTGATGGAACACTCACCGAGGGGTCCATTCTGAGGAACTGTGGAGTAGAGGCCCGGTTCGCTGCGAATGCGAGACAACGAGCGAGAGATGAATTTGAGAGGACATGAGGGATATGAGACCTGGGTGACGGATGGGATCAAGAAGGCTGGGGCTGTGGACGGGTGATTAACGCGGTAGGCATCTCCTAGGGCAGTTGGCTGTGGCGCCACCCACGCATGCATGCTTCTGAATTTCTGAATCTGAGTGCTGAGCGCTGAACATGGAACCTTGAAGAGGCTGATGCTGATGCACTTTTCAGATTATATCCTACCCCAGCCCGCGGTGCGGGGGATACCTATGAAGCAGTCAGCGGTATGCATATATGCCCGAGTCTGGCGGGTGCTGGCACTGCCGTTGTGGCGGGAGATGCGAAGGAGGGAGACGCCCAGAGACGCGTGCGATCGAGTTGCGACACGCGACGTCATCGCGGGCCGGGCGTCCGGCAGTAGACGATGCACAAGCTGACCAAGTCCAAGTCTCTGCTAGAGCTCTCTGCAGTCCCATGCGCATCCTACGCGCCCTTACTCATTCCCAGCTCATTCAAGCCGCCCGTATTCCCTCTCTTTCTCGCTCACTATCACCTCTCAAACTCGCCCGAGCAACCTTTGCAACAACCGCGCCTCGTAAGATGAAGGTCATCCCCGTTCCCGTCCGCGAGGACAACTACGCGTACCTCCTCATCGACGACGCCTCCAACAAGGCCGCCGCAGTCGACCCATACAACGTCGACAAGGTTCGCGAAGCCGCAGACAAGGCCGGCGTCGACATTGTCGCTGCCATTACCACCCACCATCACTTCGATCACAGCGGCGGTAACCAGGTCTGTCCTACGCCGCCCCGTTCTCTTCTCACCTCGGTTCTCACCGGACACGTCCACACAGGCATTCGTGCGTGTTCATCTATCTTTTGGCGCTGCGCTATCGTAGAAGCGCTGACTCTGCGCGTTCGGCGTGCCTCCCCAGGCCGCTGCATTCCCAAATGCGCCCATCTACGGCGGCAGCGATAAGATCCCGGCCCTGACGAAACTCGTCAAAGACAAAGACGAGTTTACGCTCGGGAACATCAACATCAGGTACGCCGCCGTCGCCGCCCGACGCAATTCCCCTCCCGCTCCCGCTGAACCGCCCGCCCGCGCACAGGTGTCTCGCCACCCCGTGCCACACGCAGGACTCTATCTGCTACTACGTGACGTCCAGCTCGGGGGCTGCGCACCCGGGTGGGGTCTTCACGGGCGACACGCTGTTCGTCGCCGGCTGCGGCCGGTTCTTCGAGGGCACCGGGGCGGAGATGCACGCCGCGCTGAGCTATTTGGCGACGCTCCCGCCGCAGACGGTCGTGTACGACGGGCACGAGTACACGAAGGGCAACCTCGCGTTCGCGAAGCACGTCGACCCGGAGAGCGCGGAGGTCGCGCGCCTCGAGGGTCTGATTAAGGCGGGTACCATTCCGGCGGAGCGCACGACGGTCGGGGACGAGAAGGAGTGGAACCCCTTCATGCGGCTCGATTCGCCTGCCATCCAGTGCGTAGTGATCAGAATGGCGGATTGTATCACCGGTGCGGGGCTGATATCGTGTTTTGTGTGGTTCTAGGAAAGCCACTGGCGGCGGAGAGGCAGGCACCGCGATGGACGCGCTTCGCGAGCTCAAGAACAACTTCCGGGGGTGAGCACGGTACGTGAACGTCTCCAAACTGTCGCTGAGTGGTTCTTACATGATATCGTGACTATGCAGGCCCAGCCACCTATAACATTCACTGTTCGAGTTCTGAGATCTGAGAGTTGATGATGCCGACCGGGGACCAGAGGGAAGTCAAGTTGTATCACCATCGCACACGCCGCAAACCCAAGCTGTATATTAGTGTCACTGCTCAGTGCTCACATCTTCGCTGCAATCTTTCATGCGAAGCTTGATATCATATCAGAGGCACCTTGTGCAACACTCGTACGACACTAGGATTGAAAGATTGAGCTCTGGGAAGGAGTGCCGCTTGAGTGCCACACAGTGGCAAGGCCGCGAGTGGGACCGGACGTGCATAAATAGCGCAATATTCGCTCCGCAGCCGTACTGTAGTTTAGTTTTACAAGTCCCGTGCATTCCAGGTCGTACCGTACGAGTAGTAGAGAAACATCCGGTGGCATAAGGTGAGACACACAGGCGGAGTGGACGCATATTATCACCGAGCGGGGCGGAAGGGGGCGCTTTACATTCCGAAGACTTTGAGGACGGCCGTGCGTGCGTATGGGATGTACGAGAGCGTGTACCACGTATACGCGAGGTACTCGATGATGACAAAGACTACGGGGGAACGGTGAGTAATGGTGGCGGACGGGTAAGAGAGACGGGCGTACTTATGCACAGAATCTGTAGGTGACGAGTAAGGTGTGGTGAGCACTCAACAGGACTGGTGGCAGTGAACGCGAGTACTCACATCGCTCTTGATTACGAACGCGCCGACAAAGATGAGGCCTATTGAGCCTAGGAAGAGGATTGTCGCCACCACCCGGACGGGCTTGAACATCTGCAGCACGGACTCGTAAGCATCCCCTCCACAGACCGACGAGTTGTATGCGGCATAGCGGGGAATGTGGACCGCACCATTGTGAGCTGCTTCCCAAACTAGAAAGGTGCATCGCATAGCGGCGTTAGCGGTGCGCAGGCGTACTGTACACACAACGGCATGGCAGACGTACCCCGACAAGGAAGCCCGTGCCAACGAGCGAGATGACCGTTCCGAACGCGTACAGAACTACAGACCGTCCGACCCGCGTGAGCCACTGCTGTGTATACGGTCACATTCAGGAACGGGAAGGCGACGTACTTGCGAAACTAGCGAGTGAGCCGAGGAACAGGAAGATGCTCCCGAGCAAGCTCAGCACAAAACCCGCGGCCAAACTGCATGCATGCGCGTAAGACTCGGTGAGTTATGCCTGCATCCGTATATAGCACACGGAGGGCGGACGGGGTACGCACCAGCCGACAAAGCCGTAAAGCCGCTGCGTGCGCGTCAGGCCGAGGAACTTGAACGCAGAGTCGCCCTCGAAGAACTGCGTGTCCGGGATCGCGCCGCCCGCGGCCTCGAGGTTGAACCAGCCCTTGGATGCTGCCATTTTGCACTTGCTAGCGGTATATCACTATGATCACTTGCGGTGGTGTTGTAGTACGACCGGATTGGCGTCGTCGCAATTTCTCAAAGTTGGTACACGGCAGCGGTGGGTCTGATACTAGGCAAGCGGTTGAAGGTGAGTGGGGCGGGGCGGGAGGGCGGCGGGAATGGAGAGAGGAGTGAGACGGCCAGCGAGCTGCTCCTAGCGGTGTTGCTGAGCGCGGCAGCTATGGGCGCCAAGGGCGACTGTGCTTCGGCGCGGCGGCCACATGGGCGAGACGCCCGTGGCCAGAACGCGACGACGCGACGACGCGACGCGACGTGCTTGAACCGTTCTGTCTATTCTACCCCGACTCGACATTTGTTCGGAATATCGCATGCCACCCGGCGACAACATCTGAAGCACTGTGTACTCAGAACTTGCGTGGAATCCCCTTTCTTAGCTTGCCTAGGGCTCTCATAAAAATGGCGCGTTGTTAGGCAGAATTTAAGGTATGGCAGGAAGGTACCACAACGATCAGGGCGAGCTTATACTTATAGGTGAACCTGTCGTATTCTCGACATATAAATTCTTGCAGGATGTGCTCATGCCGCTTACACTTGCGCTGGGGCATTGACTGATAGCTTACTTGTGCTAAGGCTGAAACTTGAGCATCTGACGCTTTCACGACGCACTCATTCTCTGCTGCATGATGCATCTTACAGATCTTGCGCAGCGTTCTCGTAGCTCTCATGACACCTCATATGCTGCTCACGGCGTCTGGCGACGGCTTACTGTGGATCAGCTCCTTCTTTCCTACGATGCGGCGGCCTACCGCTCGACGTATCCGCTCGGTTCGTCTAACCTACGCCGTGCGGTCTGCGATACACGCAATCTAGACGTGTAGCAGCCATCAAGCTTACTGCATCTACACTTCGGCTACAACGCGTCGTGGAAGCCCCTTCCTGTATTTGGAGACCGTCCGGAGCACGTACGGCTTGCGCCGGTGCATACTCCTCAAGCGCACACATGACCACCTATATCAGGACATCAGACACTCACAGACGGTGGTCGAGCGGTCAGCGCGGCGCGCGAGGCGCGTGAATCGTCCGCTCCTGTCTTCTTCCCCCGGAACCACCATTCGGGCGAGGCCTAGCTGAGCTTTGGTATATAAGACTGACGATTGGTGGCTCGGCGATCAACAGTGGTCCTGCTCGATCGACCTACACACTCCTATATACGAGTCTCTGCACCCTTCTTTCATTCTAGCTATCGCCATGGCCGACGAAGTACCCCAGCAAGCCCTCCCGAACGGGATCCCGCCCCCGCCGTTCAAGCTTCCGGTGAGTCGCACCGCAAGCCGTGGTGTGGAGATGCTAACGTCGTCGCGGATATAGTACCCTGAGAGCGCGGATGTCATTACAGCCAATATGCTGAAGCTCACGGACCTGACTCCGGACGAGTAGGTTCATGCGCTGAATAACTAGGTTCGGGGGTCTGACACGCGGCATGTCTAGTCGGAAGCGTTTCCTTCTCAAGAACCTCGTCACCCACCTGCATCAGTTCGTCCGAGAGACAAGGTGAGTTCGAACGAGACGCCCCGGCACGACGCAGCTGATAATGCGCGCAGCCTGACCACACAAGAATGGGAGGAAACCATATTCTTCCTGACGGCGACTGGACAGAAGTGCACGCCGCTCCGCCAAGAATTCATCTTGCTCTCGGACGTCCTGGGTGTCTCGGCCTTGGTCGACGCGATCAACAACCCTCCGGTCCACGGCGGAACGGAAAGCAGCGTGCTCGGGCCGTTCTACACGGACGACTCGCCCGATCGTGAGTGCACGCACTTCATTTCGCATGCAGAGAAGCTCACGGCGTGCGCCACCGCAGTCCAGAACGGCGACTCGATCGCGTCCGAGGACAAGGGCGACTACATGTACGTCGAAGGCCGCGTTCTGAGCACGGATGGGACGCCCGTCCCGAACGCGACGATCGAGACCTGGGAAACGGACGGCCACGGTGGGTATTTGGCCGCCTCGCGCACCGTCTTCGTAGTCTTCGCTGCTGACGGAGCTTGCGCGAAGGTTTCTACGATACGCAGTACGCGGTGCGTGACAAGCCGGATTGCAGAGGGCGCGTCCATGCAGACAAGGACGGGCACTTTGGCTACCGTGCTGTGGTTCCCGTCGCGTATCCGATCCCGGGAGACGTACGTCGAGAGTTCCAGGAATACGCGGTGTATTGGCTGACATCACTGGTAGGGTCCTGTCGGCAACCTGCTTCTTGCGACGGGCAGGCACAACATGCGGCCGAACCACTTGCACATGATGGTCGAGGCTCCTGGGTTCCGGAAGCTCACGAGCGCCTGGTACCCAGAAGGCGATGAGTGGCTCGAGAGCGATGCGGTGTTTGGTGTCAAGAAGTCCTTGGTTGTGGTGAGTATCTTATGACATGCTTTATCTGGGGTAGGGACACTGAGCTGAGCTTGTTTTGCAGGGTCTCTCGGAGGTGCGCGACGAGGCGGAGGCGCGCAAGCGCGGCTTCCCGAAGGGCGGAAGCTTCAAGCTGCTGCACCGCGACATCATTCTGGTCCCGGAGGAACAGTCGAAGCAGGCTTTCGAGCAGAACGCGAAGGCTGCGGCCAAGAGCGCGCAGGCCTAGTCTCTGCATACGAGGCTACTAACCCCAACGGTGAATTTGCAACGGAACGGGTTACTTACCAGGAAGCGTCCCACAGCAATTGTAGGCGGTGTACTTGTATCTGGAGGGTGTGGTGGACTTATCAGCTACGTTTTCCTGTTCAGCTATCGGTATCCAGAGCCAGGAGAGCGGAAGTACGAAACATCGGATGTGGCTACGCATGATTATGGGTTATTTGTACGGCATACTGACGCGAACATGGTTCCATTCTGAGACGATCTCGTACAGCATTAGAATGCTATGCTTGGGGATAAGTAGGCGGGGGTCCTGTTGCAAGATCCTCGTGGTGGCAGATCGAATTCTGGTCCGCTCGCACCCACGTAAGATCTTCTAGCGCCCAGCATGCTACGCATGGTGTTCGCAGTACTGTAATACTCAGCCTGCCAGTAAAACCATATATAAGTAGTGAACGGGGTCCCGCTAGGACCTATGGTGTCGCCCAGTTCAACGTCGAACACACCTCGCTACTACTGCCACGCATTCGGAGGTGCAGTTGCTAGCGAGCTGTGCTTGTATATAAGCGGTGCTGTTTGTGTCTGAGGTGGGGTGTATTTCCGCGTGTTTGTATTCCAAGCGGGTGCATTGTATCGTGTTTGCCTGCCCGTGTACGCGCTGCGATTGTGCTGTGCGAATGGCACGATAGTGGGGTTGATAGGACGGGGCATGGGACAGAGAAGGGCGAAGGGCCGGAGCACGGGAGACTGATGGGTATTGGGTGGCGGAGTTGGCCGAAGACGCGTGTTTACCTCGTTGCGTGCGGTGTATAGGCTCCTCCTCCGCCATCGCGTCCATCGTCCGCGTTCTCTATCTCCCCCTCCCTTTCTCACCCTCAATCAGAGCTCAGAGCTCGCTGGACACTGCGATCGCTGGCATGGATCCCATCGTCAACAGAGATAACCTCTTCTCTCGTGGGCCCTCGCCCCCGCCCCCCTCCCAGCACTTCCAGGTCCCGCCGGCTCAACACAACGAGCCTCACGTCTCCCCTGCGCCCTCACACCGCGAGGTCGCTCAGACCACCGCGCAGTCGCACCTCGATTCTCTTCTTCATGGCCTGAACACACCCTCGGCCTCCCACGTTAGCCCGCAACCGAGCGTTGCGAGCGCAGGTATCTATCACGGTCCGCAAGAGCCACCGCACTCTGGGCCTGCTACCCCAGCGTCCGGGCACGCTGGTTCTATTTCTTCTAATGTATCTGGGCCGGCGAACCAGTCGCACGACAGGCAAAACGCGCTTTTGACCCTCCTGGGCACCGTCGCGTCTCCCTCTTCGAACCCGCAGCCCATGCTGCCGGCAGGCCCGCCCCCTCCTCAACAGGTGCCTACGCCGCCCGGGTCCGCGCCGAGGCCAGGAATGTTGAGCAGCGAGTCACAGGGAAAATTGTTGCTGGAGCAGTTGATGTCAGGGTGAGTGTCTCGGATCCTCGCGCGACCTGGCTCTCTATGCCGTGGTTGTGGTGCCGGAAATTATTTTAACGCGCGTTTTGCTTCTTCGATGTTATATAGCGGTTCAAAGTACGCGCAACAAGAGCAACAACAACCCATGTCGCATCCGCCTTCAGGAGCGTCGCCCCCTTATGTCCCACTGCCTCCTGACCAGTCGCACTCCGATGAGTACGCCGTCCCTCCTGAGGCCACATATTCGCACGAACGCGACACGTCTGGTTCGCATGTCGCCGCGGCTGCTACCGAGCCGCGCCCAGCGTCGCCCGCTCGCAAGTCAATTTTCGATTTCGTTTCTCCTTTCGACGCCTTGTCGGGCGCGGCCAACACGAGCGCGAAACGGAAGCCGCCACCCGTGCAGCCGAACGATGAGCCGCCTTCTTGGAACCACCAAATGTCTGTAGACCCGAAGCGCAAATCTGTAGAAAACCTAATGGACCAACTCACGAGGGGACAGGCTCCCCCGTCCGCCTCATCCCAGCAACCCGTCGCTCCTTACGACCTTTACAGCCCGATGCAGGCTGAAGAGCCCCCCGCTCCCGAGGCCCTCCAGGCGAGACAGGCTCGTCCGCTGCCGCCTCAGCCTGGTCTCCCCACCGGCTCTCCGCGAGCGTCGCCACCCAAGCAGGCGAGTCAGGCAGTCCGCCAGCAGCGTCGCAATGCAGACTCGCCTATCGGCCAGCCTGGCGCACCTCAAGGGCCATTCGGCAACAACTACAGTAGGGACAAGGAGAGCTCCCCGCTACCGCAGCGCGGCGCTGTGACGGACGGTCGGCGCGGCAACGGTCCGAAGGGCAAGAACCCCAGCCCGAGGTATGATCCACTTCTCTCTCGACGGCCGGATGATATAATGGCTAATACCCGCCGTAGTGCTCATTCGCAGTTGATCATGTTCGACGTTTCTCAGCCCCTGGATGAGATCCAGGCGCCTCTGGACACCGTGAAGTCGACCGCTATCGCGCTCGTCAAGGTTGATTCGACTTTCCTGCCTGGGACGACTATCGGCGCAACCCAGTGGGTCGCGTATGCCATGACCAAGGGTACGAAATATCGTGAACCGCTCGTCTGACCCAGCTCTGACGACATTCCAACAGGTCGTGTCCGTGTCATTTCTCGCTCAAGCGGTGACAGGACTCTGCTCCAGCTGCCTCCCATGTTCCCTCCCACCACTGCCGTCAGCGACATGTCGGTCCACGAGAACAGGCTCGCAGGCGTCACTTCCGACGGCGGCTTTGTCGTATGGGAGCTCCCGCCCGTCATTACCGACGACGTTCCGTAAGTGTGCACTATCGAAGTCTTTCGGCTCGTATTGACCACATTCACAGTGGTACGATCATGCTCTGTGTCTACCCTCAGAATGACTTGGAGCCGCTTCATTCAGTCAAGTGGCACCCTCAGCAGCCCGATTTGGTTGCGGTCGCATCGGACACAAACGTGTACTTGGTCAACATCGCGGACGCCGCGCACGCCTTCGGCGGCGAACCGATTTCTCAGGTCGATCTTCACCGCGTCGGCCAGATCTTCTCCGTTCCTTCTGTAAGTGCACGGTCCTTCCTGTTTTGTGAGCGGCGTCTTACACACGTTATAGCCCATTGTGGCGTTTGACTTCGACGTTCCTCGGAGTGCACTCGCGACGATCTCCGAGGATTCGACCCTCACGATGTGGAACATCCGCGACAAGTTGCCGTTCTGGTCGCACAAGATCCGGGGTGATGATCTCCCGTCGTCGCTCACGTTCGTCGACGGCGGTGTGATCGTCGGCCGCAAGAAGGGCACCATCTTCCAGCTGCTCCCAGTCATGGGCCGCCAGGTCCTCTCCACGATCAAGTTCGTCAACGGCGAAAAGGAGGACCAGCAGATGTTCGGGCATGCGAACTACGACTCCCGGTACCAGACGCTCTGGATCGCCAACAACCGGCGCGAGAGTATGATCGCCTTCAAGCTTCATTTTGACCCCTCGACTCCGTCCCCGGGAGGCGAAGACAGCGCCCTCAGCGCATACTTCGAGCAGGTCGTTGAGTTCAGCGGCCCGAAGCCGACCATTCACTTCGTCATCCTGACCGCGGACGCCGATCCGCACGGCGACGAGGCGCATGCCGCGTGCGTCGCAGCGAAGGTGCCCCCGGGCGAGCTTGCTCTCGTGGCGTTCTCCGTGCACTCCTCGGGGGTCGACCAGGTCCTGATCCGGCAGGAGTGGTACAATGCCGCTTTGGCGAGCGCTCCCTCGCGTTACCCGTCCTACCACGGCGTCATCGAGTCACGGCCACCGCGTCAACAGCCACCCCCTGTGAGCCACGCCATGCAGATGAACCAGGTCGTCGCGAACCAGTCCCCTATGAATGTCCCCATGCCGAGGATCAAGACGCCACCCTCCGAGGAGGTCGATGTCGAGGCCTCCGCGCAGGAGGGCGGCCGTGGTGGCAAGGGCAAGGGCGTCAACAAAGGCAAGAACGTCGGCTGGAAGGACAAGGACGAGCGCGAGAAGGTGGCACAGAAGGTGGAGCCCGACTACAACTCTGACCTGGGCAGCACGCTCTCGAAGGAGATCAAGAAGTCGGAGGAGAGCCTCCACAACCGCCTCGGTCGCCTCATCGCCAAGGAGCTCGACAAGCAGCGTACGTGTATGCGAGTGGCGTCGGCGTGGAAATCCTTACTCATGTCATGTTGTAGACTTCCGGCTCGAGGAGGTCCGCCAGAGCGAGCAGGCCGCTGACTTCGCCCGGCAGGAGAAGATCCTGAAGCTCATCTCGACTGAGCTGACCAAGAACACGACCCGCGTCGTCGAGATGGCCGTCAAGAACGAGGTGCAGAACTCGGTCCTGCCGTCGCTCGAGAACATCACGAAGACGGAGGTCAAGGCGGCGCTCAGCAACCAGATCGCGAAGGGTGTTAGCGATGCCATGAAGACGGTATGGTCGTTTGAACCGTGCGGTTCATGGGCGTCACTCATCATGGATATGCAGGCTCTGCCGAGCGAGATCGAGCGCGTGCTCATCCGCCCCGAGATGGCGACGCAGGTGGCACGGGCATTCTCCTCCAACGTCATGCCCGTCGTCGAGCGACAAATCAAGGAGAGTCTCGCGAAAAACATGGTCCCTCAGACCGCATTGCACCAAGAGCTCTCGCGGGAGGTCCGCTCAGAGATCTTGAACCTCAAGAAGGAGGTGTTGACCTGGCAGAGCGACGCGCTTCGCGGGCAGGAGGTATGTGCGTCGCTCACTGTACATGATAATGTGCTGACGATTTGTAGTCTCTCATCCGCGAACTCGAGCAATCTGTCCGGATGCTTTCGGAGCAGGTCAAATTCCTCTCTATGAACTCCTCTTCTTCGAACTTCGGGCACCCTATGCAGAACCGTAGCTCGCCTGGTCCTTCCTCCAGCAGCAGTATGCTTCCTCCTACTCAGCTCTCCCAGCTCCTCCGTCAGCCGAACCTTCAACCACCACCCATGAACCAGCAATCCGGTTACCAACAACATACTTTCCAGCAGCCCCCTCCCCAGCAACAACAGCAACAGCAACCACCTATGCACGGGCCGTGGTTCGGTCCGAACATCGTTGCCCCGCAAGCCTCTCATCCTACCGCGCCCCCTCCTCTTCCCCAACAGAACAACATGTCGCGAGCGACGCCGCCCACCTCAGGCCAGCCGGAGGAATGGGACGACGCGTACTTGGCGGTTCTCGGGTCTCAGGACACGCGGCAGCTCCGTGAGCTGCTCGCGCGCTCGAACCCGGAGCTCATCATGCCGTTGAACGGCCCGAGTCCCCTGTCGCAGGCGGTCATGCTCACGCTCGTGCACAGGGTGCGTTCTGTTCTGTCGGCTAGCTGAGCGACAAACGTACTGACGGACCGATATAGCTGTCGACCGTCATTGGCGAGACGCCGCCCGTCGACGAGTCGTTCAAGGTTTCGCTTTGGTGGCTGCAGCGCGCGGCGACCGTTCTCAACACCTCTGTAAGTGCTTTTGTTCGCCCGAACCTGTTCTATCTACTGACCTGTATTTTAGGACCCGCTTATCTCGCCATATGTCTCTCGCGTCATGCCGAACGTCCAGCAGATGCTGAACTCGACGAAGCAGCGCCTCTCTATCCTCCCCGGCATGCCGTCATCGGACACGCCGCGCACCATTTCTGAGATCCAGGAGATCCTAAACCGCAAGCCGATGTCTGGTTGAGTCTAGTCTGCTCCCGCGTCGTTGCTTTTGCTGTTTTCGTACGTCTGTTTCTTGGGCCTCTCTCCGTCTCTCTCCTGTCGATGCAGTGCAGAAAGTACATTATTATTTTCTACCATACTTGCCAGGGTTGCACCCTCGCCGCTTTCAGCTTCTCCCTCGTCGCGCTAGTCTTATCGCACTTACGATTCCTCATGCACATGGATGACCTCATGATCTTACGATGCCCGGATTGATTCTTGGTCGGTTTGTTGTGGCGCCGCTATCGTCGAAAATGTACTGTCGTGTTACTCTAGTTGTATGCGCAGTGAATATATCCCATTCCATCTCCTGACTATGACATACCCGAATCGTCCAGTCGGGGTACTCTGAACACAATGACGGGAGCTCTCTTGTCTAAATGGCAGTCCGTGATTGTGGTGCGAGGGTTTGACCGCAACATCTCCCCTCCGGGCAACCGTCCGGAACCGTACCGGCACCTCCTAAGGTTCTCAGTACACCCTGCGGGGCCCATGAGAACGCGCGGGTGGCGCCCGCCGTTCCTTTCGCCGCTAGCTATGCTTCGTCGGATGCAGCGTGTTCTGGAATATGCCGTCAGCGGTCTTCGCCGTAAACTGCGAAGCAGGCATAGCAGCCCGGCTGACTGATGCTGATTGACGGGGCGGTGCTTCCCCATACGAGCCCGCCTCATGGGGTGCCAGGAACGCTGTATTGGCGGCCAGGGTCTTCGCACACATAGATGCTGGGCGATTGGTGACACACCGAGGGTGGGAAACGCGGCGCGCCGTGCTATCTGCTGGTGTTCTGCTCAGCGAAGCGAGCGAGAGCAAGTCGCCGCGCCTGGGCCAAGGAGTCGGACGCGGACGAGCGACACGGATGGGCACGGATGGGCGCAGCGCGGCTGAAAATAGATCCTGAACTTGCTCCGCCCGTCCGATCGTCGCAGGCATCCTTGGAGAGGGAAGCCCAGCGGGAAGCGGCGCTCGTCTCCGTTGTGGGTTGCGGATTGCGATCTGTCGCCGGGGGAGATAAGATGATCTGCTGGGGAGGCACATGCGCGCAGAGTCACGGCAAAGGGGGGTTCTTGGGTTTGAGGGGTTAGTTGACATGTGGACTAGTCCGCAGAAGCCCGGGGACTTGGAACTGTCGTAACATGGCAGCACCCGGTGAGAGCTGGAACGCCACAGCGCCCTAGCCAAATATTGTTATTGCCAATGGTGACACGGCAGATGATAGGACTTACGGAAGGACTGATGGTGTGGGTGGGCGGAAGGCCGGCTGACAGTGTTTACCTACATCCAGAAAGTCGCGCGTCCAGAAAGTCGCGCATCCATAAAATCGCGCAGCTGCGCGAACGTACTTGGTTGCCTTTTCGGGATGATTGTGGCGAGGTACAAGGCACGTGGGTGCTCCGATCAGATCTGGGGGGTGGATATAAGCTGCGCTCCTCGACGACCAAGGAGTTTCTCCAGTCCACCATCCCACAACTCCAAAGCACATCCACCACTCACCTCACCTCGCAACTCTTCATCATGTACTCCGTACGTCCCCACATCTTACCCTTATCCCTGTCTTGCATCTGCTGACCATCGGCCGTGTGCTCCTATAGACCACCGACGCCCCGAAGAACGCTGCCTGCGGCCAGAGCTCCTGCAACTGCGGCGAGACGTAAGCATCGCCTACATCGAAGAAAGCCTCGTCGCTCACCTTATCTTCTAGTTGCGGCTGCAAGGCCGGCGAGTGCAAGTGCTGAACGCCTCACCACTCCCATCCCCCTCCCTATTCCTCATGGTCAATGATCACATCCCTCTACCTCCCCGATCAAGTCTTGCGTGGGTAGTACGGGGTCAGCATGTCGGATAGGCTGTATGATTGGGACTCTGTATCACCAGTGATTGTACGATCCACCGTGAATTAAAGCCAATATGTGTTGTACCGCGAGGGCGATACGGCTGCGGGGTTGTGCTCACAAGTGGGGGCGATCCGGTATCGATCCCATATGAGTGTGCTAGATTACTGTACATGCGGAGCATCGTGCGCTGCGCAGAGGTTATGTAAGTCTGCTGTCGTGAGGGACATGACTAGACGCACCGAGATCAGCATACCGTTGGCTTCGGTCAGGGTCGATGTCCTGGAGCTTGTTCAGGAGGTCCAGGCACTCGCTTCCCAGGTCGCGCTTCCCCTCGTTGGTCATCACATCTCCGTATCTCTTCAGAAGAAGTCTCTTATAGAAGACGAGCGATTCCATGCACCCTACGGTGTGTATCAGCCGGGTGAGGAATATCGATCTGAGAGCGGCCGAAGCACTCACACTTGCTATCCGGTTGCTCGTCTAGGAGCTCTTGAATGGAGGCGATCTCCCTTTCGAGGATATTCCGGTCGTCTCCTGCTTTCAGTTTACCAACTGCCATCTGCCAATGTACAGAGAAGCGTACCTGGTCCGATAAGCCACCGGTGATATATCCAGACACTCTGATCGTTGGGGTCGGTGTACATAGCGTTCTGCACCAAGTCAAACTCTGTGCGACATTAGGGACACGCCGCGACTGAACCGTCCCCAAGTATGCTACTCACCCTCCTGAGATGACTTGGCCTTGTCCAACTTGCCCGATGCCCACAAGGATGTGAGAACTTTGGAACGTTGGTGCCATGCGCTGAAGTTGGAGAAATTGGCTTCGATCTTGCGCTTCGTGTACGCTAGTTCTGACTGCTCTGTCCGCTTGACAGGCATCTGCGCAAGTACGTAGCGGCGGTAGGTCCAAGCGTGGACTGTGCAGCATACATGTCAGCAACGACCGATGGTAATGGCAGCAGTAGCCCTCACAATTACGGGGGTCGGCGTCCAGCATCTTCTCGACGACGAACAGCTCCTTGTTCCAGTAGGATTGCCGCCAGCCATTAGCGTCTGTCTCTGACGGGCCGTCGGGGACTTGTTGCAGACACCATTGGCGGTGATTCCATATCCAATATACCTTTGGGTGCTGCTTGAGGAAGGCTGTGGTCAATGATAGGTCGTCGGACAGCAGGTCGTTGATCTGCGTAGGCGTGCTAATATACCGGCCGTTAGCGGGTAAATATATCAGAAAGTAAATAAGCAGTACCGCTCGGGGAATAAACCGTTGAGGAGGATGTTCCTGCGGTAATTCCAGACGGTGTAGAACTCGGGATTGACATTGAGCAACTTGGTGGTGAGATCGAAGGATTCAGCGGTCCAACTCCTCTCTTTCCTCTGTGCGAGTACGGGGTCATATAGCTGCGAGGTTGCAGTACCGTCGCGGTCAGAACTCACTCTGGCGAGGACCTCCGCGGTTAAGCTCTGGTACTCCGTGAGTTTCGCGCGCTCCCGCTCTTTCTTCGCAGCGAGAGCTTCGCGCGAGTATTTGACCTGTTTAATGCCGTGCTGCACATCCGTTAGTATGCGATTGAGGTGATGGTGGTCTGAAGGATACCATGGTAGATGGTGGAGGAGAGATAAGCCGGACGAGTGAGCAAGAGCTGGGAGAGATGGTGCAATGCATAGACGCCCGCGACGCGTTCCACAGACGCGCCTGCGGCACGTGACACTCCCTTTCGCGCCGCGCGCTCGCCTGCGTCTCTCTCCAACGCACCGAGGTCCCTCTACCCTCGTCCTCGCCGTCGCCGACGTCCTCCACACGCTGTCTCGCGATGTCCGCGGCTGTCTCTGAAAACCCGTCTCTGGAGGCCTTGACTTCCCACTTCCCCCTAACGTTCCCTCTGCCAACACCGACGACTCATCATGACCTTGTCTCTACCAAGGACCTTCACCGCGAAGAGGACTTGCTCAGGAACCCGGCTTCCTTCAGACACTGGTGGGCTGCGATACAAACTGTGAAGGAATCCTCCGCTGCAGAACAGAGGGCGGAGGGGCCCTCGGACCTCTCGCCTGAGGTTGCTGCTCTTCTTGGACCTCTTTCCTCCCCTGCTGCTCGTAAATCTCTGCAACGACAAGTCTACCTCTATGAAGCTGCCATCGCGCAGTTCCCCGGGTCGTTCAAGCTATGGAAGTCCTACCTCCAGACACGAATGACGTTCGTTCTCGGCAAACGAATAACCAAGAAGAAAGCAGGTGGCAAGAAGAAGTTCCCCGAGATGCGCGAGGCTCTGGAGGACGAGAAAGAGGACCTTGAGCAGTGGGAGGGTGGCCTTGACGGTGTTGTCGGGTGGGAGGAATGGCGGCTCCTCATTGCCACCTTTGAGCGTGCTCTTATGTGGCTTCCAAGAGTGCGTTCACCGGTCCTCCGCACGCGAACACAGTTAACATTTCTCTGCAGATGCCTCGCCTCTGGCTCTTGTACCTTTCGATCTTCAACCACCCCTTCTGCCCTCCACAAGTCTCGCATACTCATGCGCGCCGAACCTATGATCGTGCCCTGCGTACACTCCCACCATCCCTCCACGGCAGGATATGGTGTCGATATCTACTCTGGGCCGAGTCGAAAGGAGGGGCAACTACGGTGTCTGTCTATCGCCGCTACCTTCATGTGGACCCCAGTATCACAGAGCGTTATACCGGCATCCTCCTAGCCCCCACCAATCCTGCCCCAAGACCGCTCGAAGCGGCCAAGTTGCTCCTCAATCTTGCCCGAAAAGCTGCACGTGGCGAGTACACCAGCCCCGAGGGCAAGAGCCCCTACCAGCTCCTGGGCGAGTTCCTGGACGTGGTGGAGCAGTATGCTGAGGAGGTGGGCTTGGACGTCGCAGACACGGACGTCTCAAACGACGCGATAGCAAAGGCTACCGGAGAGGGTGCGTCGCGTCAACCTGCCGAGCCCGCCGCGGCAGACGAGAAACTCATCCGCTTTGGGGGCCCGGCTGCTCCAGCCGCGCCATACGACGAGGACGAAGACCCGAGAAGTCCACGCAAGTTCAACGTGGAGGACATCATCCGCAAGGACGGCCTGGAGGTGTACAAGGACCAAGCCGGCCGCCTATGGACAGGACTTGCGACGTTCTGGATCAAGCGGGGCGAGTTCGAGCGCGCGAAGCTGACCTTCGAGCGGGGGCTCGCGTCGGTGCTCACGATCCGCGACTTCACGCAGATCTTCGACGCGTACGCGGAGTTCTCGGAGAGCTTGATCAGCGCGCTGATGGAGAGCCTCGCGAACCCAGACGAGGACGAAGATGAGGAGGACGTGAAGGAGACGGAGAAGGAGCTCGACACGAAGATGAAGGAGTTCGAGGAGCTGATGGACCGCCGACCGTTCTTAGTAAACGACGTGCTGATTCGGCGGAATCCCAACGACGTGCAGGAATGGGAGAAGCGGGTGGCACTCTGGGGCGACAATGACGAGAAGGTTTGTAGTTTCGTCCGTAAGGTATGAGCCCAGGGCTGACGATTTTGCAGGTTGCGGAGACGTACACCGAAGCCCTCGCCACCATCAACCCCCGCCGGGCTACAACGAACTTCCACCATCTGTATATCAACTTTGCCAAGTTCTACGAGGAGGGTGGCACGAAGGGGGAAGCCGAGACCGACTTCGACAGCGCACGCAAAATCCTGGACAAGGCGACAAAGGTCAACTTCAAAACTGTCGACGAGCTTGCGGAGGTTTGGTGCGAGTGGGCGGAGATGGAAATTCGGCACGAGTGAGTGCATACACAGACGGTTTACTCGTACAAGTCTGACTATAGTCGCAGAAACTACGACGAGGCGATCCGCGTTATGCAACGTGCCGCAGCGGTACCAAAGAACACAAAAGTCAACTACTTCGATCATGTGAGTCTGTCGCTTTGCACACCGCACAACAATAGCTGACAGGATGTCTATAGGCACTACCAGTCCAGGCGCGCTTGTTCAAATCGCTCAAGCTCTGGTCCTTCTACGTCGATCTTGAGGAGTCGCTGGGCACTGTGGAGACGGCGAAGGCGGTATACGACAAGATTCTAGACTTGCGCATCGCCAACGCTCAAATCATCGTGAACTATGCTTCGTTCTTGGAAGAGAACAAGTACTATGAGGAGAGCTTCAAGGTAGGCATGACGGGCGTCCGATTCATTGCATCATAAATTGACCCGACTTGACAGGTCTATGAGCGTGGCACGGAATTGTTCACATTCCCCGTCTCGTTCGAGATCTGGAACATCTACCTTGCAAAGTTCGTCAAGCGCTACGTAAGTTGTTTCTTCACCCAAATGGTGAGCATTGCTGATACATGTATTCAGGGCGGGTCGAAGATCGAGCGTGCACGAGATCTCTTCGAGCAAGCACTCGAAAAATGCCCACCAAAACATTGCAAGTCTATCTTCTTGATGTACGCGACGTACGAAGAAGAGCATGGCCTTGCGAAGCGAGCAATGTCAATATACGACCGCGCAACAAGCGCAGTTGCGGACGAGGACAAGTTCGAGGTGCGTTCTCTCATTGAGCCATTCGCCCCAAGAAAGCAATTCTAACATACAACCCCCAGATCTTCACCATCTACATCGCGAAAGCGACGTCAAATTATGGCCTCCCCGCCACGCGGCCCATCTACGAGCGCGCTCTCGAGATCCTGCCCGACAAGCAGACCGCAGAGATGTGCCTGCGCTTCGCCTCAATGGAGCGCAAGCTCGGCGAGATCGACCGCGCGCGCGCGATCTACGCCCACGCCTCGCAGTTCTGCGACCCGCGCGTGCTGCCCAAGTTCTGGCAGGAGTGGAACACGTTCGAGATCGAGACGGGCTCGGAGGACACGTTCCGCGAGATGCTCCGCATCAAGCGCAGCGTGCAGGCGCAGTTCAACACCGAGGCGTCGTATCTCGCCGCGCAGATGGCCGCGAAGCAGAGCGGCGTCGACGCGGAGGCGGGCGAGGCGGCGCCGCCCGCGGACGCGATGGCCGCGGCGGAGCGCCAGGCCGCGGGAGGTGTGAAGGCGCCTGCGTTTGTGTCCGCGAAGCAGAGCACGAACGTAAGGGTGGAGGAGGCGGAGGCGCGGCCGGCGGCGGCGCAGGGGAACGAGGACGAGATCCACATATCGGACGACGAGGACGAGGACTGAGTGTGCTCGCTTGTGCTTGTTGCTTGTTGTTATGTTTTCTATACGTTGTACGATCGGCCCTTGGTTGTAATACTGCTTTCTGCTGCGATCGCTCGCGGGCGAACACAACACCTGCCTAAAGCAGAACGAGTCATAGCGCAAACCGCCGGCGCTAACTTCGATCGTTCTCGTCCGACGTCCACCACATCGTTTTCGACGGTGGCAGTCGTTAGTACGGATGGAAAATCATCCGTCTGTGAGTGTACAGAGATGGTCCCTTCGGTTTCGACGTGCTAAAATCAAGGACTTTCAGTATGAGGCCTTGTCAGCCTACCTCCCGAAATACCCCAAGGCGGCTGGGGCTCTTTTCCAAACATATAATGACCTAAAGTGCGGTACGTAGGGCTCATTTTAACCACAGGACCACACTAACTACAAGGCAGCCCAACAGTGGACCGACCTTGAGATCATCGAGCTCGCTGAATGCTCACGATGCGCCATACGGGGACGCCGACCCAACACTGTAAGGACGCGCTTCCCCCACTTACTACTTACCCTGCTGACACCCGCCGCCTCTAGGATGATCTGCTCAGCGTCGTTCCATGCTCACTCTCAGAGTCCCTCTCGACAGACTGGTGAGCTCCCTGGCGTGTGAAAAGTATGTGGCGGCTGACACGCCGTTCAGGATACGCACCACATTTCGGGAGCTTGGTAGCCCCCCTCACGTTTACCTCGCCATCAACACCGAGGACTCCTCTATTGTATACTATAAGATTAGCCCGGGCATCGTCAAGCCCCCTCTCTAGATTTGACTACAGACCCGACTGTCCGTGCACGCATCACACCCGACCGAACCCCAACCCGCAAGGCACGCTCGCCGAGACACTGAACAGATAAACATATGATAGCAAATGGACAGCAAGCGACGCGAAGGGTATGTGTCTGTGAGTACAAATGGAACGAGCGGTGTGGCGCGCCCTGCGACAGCAAAGGCGGCCGGAGAACGACTAGGTGCAGCATACAATACACGTCTCGACAGCGTCCGTGCGCGGGGCCGCGGTGGCCCGCAGCCAGTACTAGTGTGCAGCTACAGTACCATTCACCGGGGCGCATTCCAGCGGTCAACCTCGACTGCACAGATGTCTTCCCAGACGGCGTCCCAGCCACCCAGCGCGAGGTGTGGCTGGGCCTGCCAGAGCGCGATGATCTGGCGCGACTCCTCGAAGGTCACGTCGTGCGGCCGCAGCTGCTCGACGAGGTCGATGTGTGTCTCGAGCGAGCGTCGGTATGGCTTCAGGATGTACGGCAGCTTCGTGACTATGGGAACGAACAACATGAGCGCATGCGCCGGAATGGGCTGTCAAATGACGTACCGAACTTTTCTAGGGACCATGTCACCCAGAGGGGCTCCTCGACAAATCTCCACCCCTTGGTCTTGTGGACCTCGTGGAGGAGCACTTCGAGGCTTTTGATGATCTTGACCATCTTTTGGAATAACTTGTCCTGCAGAAAACGATGTCAATGAGCCTGAGGGATGCTCGCGCGAGCGAGTTTACGCACTAGGCGCTTGATGACCTCATGCAGGTCTTCGATGCATGTTTCCATAAATCGGAGCTTTTCAAGCACGATCGGGTACGCGGGTTGCTTCCCGTCGGATAGCACGGCGAGCTCATTGCTACGGAGACCGTCAGTCCTGTCAAGTCCGCAATAACGCCGGTTGCCAGCACGTACTCGAGCTCTGTGCGCGCGTCGACCAAGCTGGATGCAGCTTTGAGGCCTTGCCCCGAGACACGCTCGTCCCACTCGTACGCGACATTTCGCAGCTCGAGTAGTTGGGACCGCAGTGTTCGATGGTGGGGGAGCTCGGAGTAGCGAGAGGGCGACAAGGGAGTGGTGGTCTGCCGAGCCACTGGAGATGCGTTGGGGGTGGACGGGCCACGGAAGGAGGCGAGGCGAGAGCTCATGATGGTGGAGTAATGACTGTGTGATAAAAGAATGTGAGCGAAGTCCTAGAGGCGAAGCAGACGAGTCGGAGAAGCGTAGAGACTACAGCACGAGCCGCCACACACAGCAGTACGATGAGGTGAGAGGAGAAGGATGGGGAGCGAATTCAGAATGGCCCGGGTCCGATACTCACGCTGAAAAGAGAAGCGCGACAGCCTGGTACAATGAATGTCCTCGCGAATCACGACCGAGGCTACAGATCCCCTCGCGATTTCAGATAAACGACGGGAAGACCGCGTCCTCGTCCTCGGCGCTCGGCCTGCGCAGTCGTAGCTCGAAGAAAAGTGATATGCGGGGCGTCCTGCAAAGTTTCAACGACCCGACAAGCGTCCAAACTCGTTTGAGGGCTCACCTCGTCCCTGCGTGCTGGCTGTATGCTCTCGCGCGCAGATGGACGCACGGTGGAGAGTGCGGCCGGCCGAGAGCGAGGCATGCCAGGGCGGGCCCGCGCCGCGCCGCGATCGTAGTGCGGCTTAGGCGCCTGCACCGCAGATCGGGCAGTCCGCAAACGGCAACTCGCCGCTGCTGTTCCCCGACCATCAATTGCACACAAACATCCGCAGAGCGCGATTGCACAACAGCGCAGCCATGCAGACCGCAGACACCTCCAATCTCATCCGATCCGAGGCAGAGCTCTTGCTCGAGAAGGTGTGCACGCCTTCCCTACGAGCTCGGATCCGATCACGACCCCTCTCACGCTGACATCCTCTTACAGGCCCGCAAGGACAAGGCGGGGCGCACAAAGGACGTCGGGTCGCCTATCGCGATTACCGGCAAGGCCTTGGCGATAGAGGTCCGCGGAAACTTCGCGTGGATTGCGGAAAACACGACCGTCATTCGCAAGCTCTCTCTCGAGGTGCGCCCTGCCCCGTCGGTTGCTACACGCCGCACTGACTGAGCGGCGGCCGCCCAGGCAGACCGGGAAGACGTTGCAACTGTTTAAGGGACATACTGCGCCTGTGACCTCGCTTGCGTTTGTGGACCGCGATGCAGGGTCGGGCAAAGCGGACCTCCTCGTGACAGGCTCATGGGATAGGGTAGACGCCACACTTACTCGCTGCACATTGATGTACTGATCGTTGGACATAGACGATCAAAGTCTGGAATGCAGAGGTATTGCACCGAAGTCAATACTTCGCGCCCAAAGCTGAACATTCGCCATAGACGAAGGAGCTCATCTCTTCCACACCCGGCCATGCAGACTTCGTGAAAGCGCTGCTGGTGATACCCTCCATCCGTCTCCTCATCTCGAGCGGGTCCGACAAAATCATCCGGTTTTGGTAAAGCCTGGTCTAACAGCTCACCAAATCATCGAGACTGACCACTACGCTACAGGGACCTCTCTACAGTCGCAGACGGACAGCCACTCCGCTCTGTGGGCTCGCTAGCTGAGCACTCGCGCCCCGTCGAGTCCCTCGATGCGCGCGCGACATCAGACACGTCCGCGGTGCTCTACACGGCAGACACAATGGGCGTGATCAAAGTGTGGGACCTCACAAAAGACAACGAGGTACCTCCACGATGGCAGAGCACCCTCCTCGAGGAGCTCACGCACCACCGGACGCGGGTGAACGACATCGCGCTCGGGACTTCGCAACTCTGGACAGGTAACACCGCGCGCTCATTGTTTTCACTATCTCAGGTTGACTCTTACATGTTCCCGTAGCCTCCGCAGACGAAACGGTCCAGCTCATCCCGCGCACCGCGTCCTTACCCGTCCCCGCCCCCGTCCCAACACCCGGCGCCGACGCCCTCCCCGCGAAACTACCGCCGCCCATCCAGCACCCGACGGCCGTGAAGGCGCTGCTCCCGCTGCAGCTCACGCCGCTCGCGGAGCCGTACCTGCTCACGGGCGCGGGCGACGTGATCCGCGCGTACGACGTGTCCGCGCCGGACGAGCCGGAGCTGCTCGCGGAGACGGACGGGCACTGGCACGACGTGACCGCGCTGCGGCTGTGGATGCGCCGGAGCAAGGTCGAGGGCGAGCCGGGGAAGGTGCGCGTCGAGCCGTGGGTCGTGAGCGCGAGTCTGGACGGGACGATTAGGCGGTGGAGGCTGAATGGTGAGTGCAATTGTGGACAGGATTGTGTGAGATATGGAAGAGATGTACTGATGTACTTGTAGAGCTTCTGCAGCCGCCGCCTCCGCCACCGAAGGAGGTGGAGAAGCCTAAGGAGGAACCTCCAGCAGATACGCCTGAGGATGCTGGAATGACTGCGGACGAAGAACGCGAGCTCGCGGAGCTGATGGGTGATGACTGAGGCTATATTCTGTTGTTGTACACCTGTGCTAGATAATGCATGCAAATTCAAGGGAATAGTCCCTACGTGATGAGGTATGTGCGGCGTTGAAGCGCGTGCTAAATCCAATAATCATAGCTTGGACTTGACAGCCATGTAGTTCGAGGCGTTCTGAATACTTGCTGCGGCAGTGTTGACCAGCTCGTCCACACTGAGATATGGTCAGTGATGAATGGGACGTGAATCGCTGTTACTTCTGGACTTACATATCTTTCGCAGGTCGTATGTCCTGAACGTGATGTTGTCAGCATCGTTGTCACCCCTTTGACAGCCATGGACTGTACTAACCTTGATAGAGCCAGCCACTTTGCCCATAAGCCCTGTAATGACATCAACAAACACATCCGCCACAGCCTATAATCGCCAACGTACACATGCGGCTCTCCATCGACTTCTCCGGGTGTTCCTCCAAATCAACCTGGTGCGGAATCTTGCCCTGCGACGTGAGCTCTGCAACCTTCTGCTCTTTGCCGTCCCTGGAACAAGCGCATAATGAGTGAGCACGGAACGCATTCGCACTGTGCTCGGCGGCAACGAACCAGCTCGCAACATAAGGCGTCTTGCGGACGTGCATAGGCCGTCCGGAGTAGATGATTGTGCGCGTGACGTCGTCGTACCCGGCACTCAGGACGAGGTCCTTGTGCACCTTCGGCGCGCCGGCCTCCTCGCTGGCCACGAAGCGGGTACCGACCCAGACACCCGCGGCGCCGTATCTGGGCAGGGACGTTCTGGTAAGTTATTTGGATTGTATTGGCAAATGGGGGTACATACGAGAGAGCGGCTGCGAGACCGCGTCCGTCGGCAATCCCGCCTGCAGCGACGACGATGATGGGTTCTCCGGTGAGTGGGCTCTTTGCGTTCTTGCAGATGTCGACGACCGCGGGGATGAGGATGGAGAACGGGGTATCACCAGTGTGACCACCTCCCTCTCCGCCTTGCGCACAGATGACATCGACACCTGTTTGAGCGTATGTTAGCAGCAGCTAGCGCGTGTAATAGCGAGTGAACAGAACCTTGGGCAAGCGCTTTGGCGACGTGCTACAGCAGAAGCGATGAGTTGAGCATGCTAGGTATAATATCACGGCACCTATACCTTCGGGTGCCCGACCATGCTACACACAAGTTGAGTGACAGCTCAATATGCGAAAGTGTAGACTCACTTCATGACCACGATGCCAGCAGAGTGCAACTTGTCGACCATGTCTTTGGGAGGAACTCCAACCGCACACACGAAGAGCTTCACGCCGTTCTTGATCATGACTTCTGTGAGTGCCGGAAGCTGTCCCTTCGAGTAGTCATACTGAACAGGCTAGGTTAGCATCGAGAAACGTCGTATAGTGAAGGTCCCACGTTGGTCTTCCTGGCGTTCCCTCCTACTTGAGGGATGAGCAGGTCGACGCCGAAGGGTGCAGTCTTGTCCTCGAGGTGACTCTTGATTTCATTGATGCTGTCCTGGAGCATCTTGGGGCTCTGGCGCAGGCCGCCAATAACTCCAATGCCACCTGTGCGGGAACACCGTTAGAGATGCATGGCGTATATCGAGACATGCACACCGACCTGCATTGGTGACAGCTGCTGCTAGCCTTGGTCCGGCCGCCACATTCATGCCTAGCGAAAGGGGTTAGCACCGTCACCATTTCCAGTTCACCAAAGCAAGCACCTGCAAGCATGACGGGGTGGGTGATGTTGAACAGCTTCGTGAGAGGCGTCGAGAATACGGGCGGAGAGGAAGGCATCTTGGCGGTCGTTTCTGGTGAAGAGGTACGAGGATGGGTTCAGACTGGGCTGGCTGGTCGCCCCCTGTAGTGCCTAGCAGTGTTATATGACCGGGACCGGGTACGTCTCGCTGCGGGAAATCGGTCATGTGGAGGAGAAGGCGTTGGGGAATGCCACATTGGCAAAGTCCGAAACTCCCGGGAGTGCGGGGAGAGGGACTCTCTCCGGCAGCGGGTCCTCGATCGCCTGCCGGTGCCCGGGTCCCTTAGCAAGACGAACGCCCGGGCGGACCGGGAACGAGCGCTTGCCAACTCTCCTCCGACTCCGATCTCAGTGCACGATGGCGTCTGGCTCTGCAGACAAGTGTCCCGTCGACCACTCTTCCCTCGCCTCCTCTTCCACGGACGCTTGTCCAGTAGATCACTCTACACGCTCATCATGGACCTCCGTGCTCAGCAGGCGCTCCCAGGACGGCCACGGCGCAGCGGAGCACCCGGACACCCCCGCCCCTCCCGCTAACCTCCCCCTCGACCGCGAAACCTCGTCTATCCCCCGGGAGGACGGCAGCAACTGGGTCTACCCGTCGCAGGCGCAGTTCTTTGCCGCTATGGCGCGCAAGAACCACAACCCCAACGAGACGGACATGAAGGTCGTTGTGCCCATCCACAATGCCGTGAACGAGCGCGCCTGGCAGGAGATCATGAAGTGGGAGGCGAACCAGGGCGGCGAGAAGTGCGGCGGCGTGAAGCTCATCAGCTTCAAGGGCAGGCCAAACGACAGGTCACCGCGCGCACGGTGGTACTCCCTCCTCGGGTACGTCCCTGTGCTTGCGCCGTTCAATCACGACCGTCTCATTTCCTATTTTTCAGATACTCTCCGCCTTTTGACCGCCATGACTGGGTCGTCGAACGCTGTGGCACACGCATGCGTTATGTTATCGACTTCTACACCGGCCACGGCGGCTCTGCACCCTCGAAGAACGTCTCTTTCTTCCTCGACGTACGGCCAGCACTTGACGGATGGGAAGGTGTCCGCCTTCGTACCGAGCGATTTTGGCAGCGATGGGTCGGCGGCCTTTGGGGAGAGCCAGCAAAGCAGGGAGGGCTACCTCCAAAACATTGACCGTAGGATTTTTCGGGTCTACTATGTACTTTATAATGCCGATAATTTTAGACGAGGCTCAGTCTACTACTCACTTTAACATCACCGAGTAAATCAATCCGTTGATGGCGACCGACGTTCCCCGTGGCGAAAAATCATAGAGCAAAAAGCGCTACATATACTACTCATGACCTGGGCTACATACTCACCGCTTGCTCTTCGTTTTGAGCTTTTTGGGTGGGGGTCGTGGTGCCTCCTCTTCGCTCTCGCTGCCACTCTCGTCCCCATCTTCGCCCTCGCTGATCATCTCCTCGTCATCCCAAGCACCCTCTCCATCGTCACCTTCATCGCCGCTGAGGTCTTCCTCTGCTGCTGAGGCCATTTCCTCGTCTGCCTCCATGTCCTCGTCATTTTCGCCGTCCTCGTCGTCTTCGTCCTCGCCGGCGTTTTTGCCCTTTTTGTCGCCTTCTAGCGCCGCCTTCTTCCGCTGCACGTTCGCCTCCTGCTCTTTCCTCCTTTGCAGACGGAGCTTCTCCTTCGCGGCGTGGTCCGCCTTTTGCGCCTTGGCCTCCGCCTTCGACTTTTTGACTGTACCGGCCGTTAGCATCGCCAGCGTAGCAGCACGTTGTATCGTATCCACTCACCGAACTCGTGGTAAAGCACACCGCCCTCTTTACCGGGCACACCCTCGACGATCTTAATCAGCCGGAGCTCCATGCGCGGCCCGACCTCGTCGAGCTTCACAGCGCGCTTCTGGCCCTTCTTGTTATTCCGCCCCACATAGTCGTCCGCGAGCGAGATCGCATCGCCGTCATCCCCACCCGCACTCGACGCACTCGACGCAGCACTCTCGTACCCGTCACTCGACGGTCCCGGCTCCCCGCGTCTCCTCAACAAAAAGTCCGCAACGTCCTTCTCGTTCCCGAGATCCAGCGTAGCGTGCGCTGTGGCGGTGGAGGGGGCGGACTTCGCAGACGCGCCTTCGAGCACGCGGCGGATGCGCTTCGAGACGCCGTATGGCTTGACTGTAATGAGGTAGTGGCGGACGTCGACGGTGCCGCGCTCGGCGTTGTAGTGCACGAGCACGACGCGGCGCGCTGAGGAAAGCGAGAGGCTCTGCGGCGCGAGCGGCGGGAAGAGCGACTGGAACGTCTTCATGAGCAGTGTGAGGTGCGGGGGCGTCGTCGACGATGGCGGGGGGAATGACGCTAGCACGAGCTAGGGCAGCGTCCATGTAAAAATGTGAAATTGAGTACGCAGTCGAGAGGGACGTACCAGGGGTGGACTGAGGTACTCGACCGAGCTCATGCTACGCGCGCGCCGCGAGGAGTTGACAAGGTCCTTCATGAGACTGTACCGCTCCACGCGGAAGCTGAGTGTCGGACCCGCTGAGAGGCGCACGATGCGCATCGACGGCGCGACGTCCGTCAGCGTGAACGCGAGCAGGTGTGTCACCCCGAGCGCGGGGGCCATCGTGAGGAAGTCCCGAAGCTTGTTCCTGGCACGCTCCTTTACTTGCAGCCCGGGTTAGGTTTGACGGGTGAAGAGACGAGGGCGGGGACTGACCCTGAGGCGACTAGCGGTGTTGGGCTCCATCACTTTACGGAAGTCCCGCACGAGTTGTGCTAGGGACGAGCCGACCTGCCCATGCTTGATCACGAAGGACTTCGGTACGCCTTCTGCGGCGCCCGGGTTGGATGCGACACCGCCCTTGAGATGCGTGCGGTTCTTGCGTTTGCGTGCCATGTCGTTTTATGTCGTAAGAATGAGAGGATGGGGATGTCTGAAGCTCGGAGCAGGACGACAAGCTCAAAAGCTGTGGGTGGTGGCTGAAGTGCAAGGAATAGGCGCGCGTAACTGGAGAAATTTGGACGCGCGATCGAGATCGCGTTTCTACTCACCGCCAGGCGCTCGGGCGCTCCTTCCGCTTGAAAGAACGTTCCCGCAGGTTTGTTATGGTCGATCACGCAACGGTCGGATGTCTACCAATTTGCTTCGGAGCGCAAGCGCAACTCAACGCCAAAATAAAATACAGCAATAAACCTGGATACAGTACCGACAGCACAGCGAGACCAGAGGAGCGGGACGGGGGAAAGGCAATATACACGAATAGTTACGGACGAAACCCAAGCACCGGGAGACACTATAGCGAGCGTGGGCGAGGGAGCGGACCGCGGACGGGCGTCGCGCGCTGTCCAGTCGGGCTCGAGAAACGGTGGAAATCATACAGCGGGGAGGGAGCGACGGGAGCCCAAGGAGGCGGCGGGAACGAAGAAGGATACAACTCGAGGGAGTGGGGTATGCTGGCTGGTGGCAGTGGCAGATATTACGAAACAGTCCGACTCCGAGAGATACGACAGGTAGTGAGGGGTGCATATTACGGACGCATTCGGGGACAAGAAAGAGAGCTAGGCAAGCAGACGAAAGAACGAAGGGGTGGGTGAACGGATAGACGAAGGAGGGTGAGAGGCGAAAAGGTCGTCCATGCTGGCTACCTCAGCAGAGTGCAACCCAAGCCCGCGCAGGAGAACCACGCCTCGCAGGTCAGGCTTCGGATGCCACCTGACTGAGGGCTTTGTGCAAGGGCAGCGCGGCTAGAACTCTAGGAATTGGTAGGCAACGGAGTCGAACCGCTGCCGGAGGGAGGGCGGGCTCTCTTCGCGAATGAGACCGGGTATCTCGTCGGCCGGGGGAAGCGGCAGATGGGAGAAATTGCGCGTGTCGTCAACGGACGCGACGTGCGGAATGATGGGAGCCTGGCGAAAATATAACTGTCAGCGAATGGCGCCTTAGTGACCGACGGGGCGTAGTGTACATACCCGGATTTCACGCCGTTCGAGCGCGTCCCAGTCTACCCCACGGAACCATGGGTGGTCTAGCACGTCCTGGGTGCCTCCGATCAGGTTGCCTAGCCGCTTGCTACGGTCCGGGTGCAGGAACGCCTTGATGATATCCTTTGAAAGCGGGTCGACCTGGCTCGGCCAGTAAATCTTCCCCTTCAGGATCTTCTCGTATATCCCATACGCAGTCTCGTCAAAGAAAGGCGGGTAGCCGACGAGCATCTCGTAGCACAGGATTCCGCACGCCCACCAGTCGGCGGCTTTTCCGTGACCGTCCGACTGGATAATCTCCGGCGCTAGGTATTCTGGTGTGCCGCACAACGTCCACGTACGGTCGTCGACTATTTTGGCGAAGCCGAAGTCGGTGAGTCTCAGATATCCGCGGGAGTCTAGGAGGAGGTTTTCCGGCTTCAAGTCACGGTAGATGATGTTGAAGGAGTGGAGGTATTTCAGCGCTAGGATGATGGTCGCCAGATAAAAACGAGTAACGTCCGCGGTAAACCGTTTGGCGCGCCGGAGGTGGGTGAACAGTTCGCCCCCAGGAACGTAGGACATCAGCATGTAGACGTTCATGCTGTCCTGGAACGTCGCGTAGAGATCGACGATGAAGGGATGGCGGACACGTGATAGGATATACCGTTCCGCGTTTACATGCTCGACTTGGCGCAGTCGCATGATTTCCGTTTTGCGCAACACCTTCAAGGCGAAGCAGTTGGTGGCCGATTGTGATGAGGAGCCCCGGAGCCGAACTAGCAGCACGCGCCCAAAGGTTCCCGTACCTGAAGTCCCAATATAAGTTGTGGGCGCCATGTATCAAAGAGAACGTGTGACTCACCGAGGGTGCCCTTCACCTCAAAGTCCGTCAACTTCAGGGAACCCTTCTCCAAGTGCGACTGCTCGTCTTCTAAGTGCCTCTGCGGCGGCCGCGGGGAGCTCGCCGACGGGCGCGGATCTACGTCCATCCCGTCACCCTGCTGATGACTGCGCCGGCCGTGGCTGGCTTCCGGGAGGTGGTGCGTATGGGGCACCGACGATTCAAGTGGGCGTCCGGGGCCGCTGTAGCGGGGCTCGGCGTCCACGATGATGCCCGATTCGCCGTCTTCGCTGCGTGTGGGGGAGAGCGGCGGGGTGATCGGGCCCTCGCTGAGCATGCAATCAGAGTCGCGGCGGAAGACGCCTGAGTCGGGCGTGGTCGAGAGCGCGAGCGCGGTGTGGCTGGGGAGGGAGGCTGACCGGAACGCGGGGTACGCGGCGGCGTGGTCCATGCTTCCGGGGGACATTAATGGGAGTGCGGTAAACCGGTAAACGCCTGCTCGCCTGGCGATCTGGCGGCTGCAACGTAAGGGAGCTGTCTGTCAGCCGCGGCGGAAGGCAGAATCGCCGTGCGACACGTGCGGTGAAACGCGCTCACCTTGTCAATAATTAGGGGGATTGGCAGGGATACAGCGGGTAGCTCAATACATCGGATTCTGAGGAGGGAAAGACCGAGATGGGGCGACGGGGAGGCTGCACACGTCCGCTCAGCAGCGATGGGATCAGAGGGCTATGAACTGCTATGAGGCGTCCTGCGACGCCGGGCGTGATGAGGCGCGGTCGATGGTGGTGGATATGGCTCGTACCTCCGCGTGTCGCTGTGCTGGACTGTGCGCACTGCGCAGGGCGGTGTGAGGTCGCGGAGTAGAATACAGAGACGGACGATAGCAGACGGTGGAGAACGGTGATCAAGCGAGCGCAGCGGCTGAAACTCAAAAGTGTGCGATCACCGATTCAACTCCGCCACGTGGCGGAGTGCAATATTTGCCGCCGGAGTCCTCCCCGTGGCGCCCCTCCCGCCGGCATCCCTCAATCCGGGGGATTGTCTAGTCGGCGACCGCTCTATCAAACCACCGGGCGTTGTGGATGTCTGTGCGCCGCGGGCTTTGTTCTGTTCTCGGTAAATGTCCACATATCGTACACCATTGCATTGATGACAAGTTACAGATCAAACGCCGCCGTCGCTGCGCCGTAGACAGCAGACACCAGCTTGGCGTCGGTGTTAGTCCCACCCGCACCGGCAGCCACATACAAGGGTACGAAGTGGTCAGCTCGTGGGTGCGCAGCCCGGAAGCCTTCGTGCTTCACCAACTTCAGCATCGCCTGTTTCCGCGCGACAGGCTGCAGTCATGCGATCAGTGATCAATCCACTCCGTACGCGGCGGAGACAGTACGTACGTCTGTTATTGTCAGCGCGTCCAGTATAGCCTGATTGAATGACTTCACGAGACTGTTGGCCGTAGACTCCGAGAATGACGAGAAGTCGCGGAGGTTGTGTACGAGCAAACCTCCGGAGAGTACAAGGATGCCCTCGCGCCTATGTCACAGCATGTCAGAAAAGCAGCAGAGCGGCAGTGTGTCTGTCACTTTACCTCAGCGGCGCGACGACTTCGCCCAACGCCCAGTTCTTTTCGGGGTCCAAACTGCTGTCCATCGACACTTCGACGATGGGAATGTCCGTGAACTCTTCCCCGAACATCAGTCGGAATGGGACGAAGACGCCGTGGTCGAGGCCGGGGCCTTCGAACCCTCTCCCGTCGTCGCCTCTAGCCTCGTTCTTTGTGGTGGTTCTGGCCTTATACCCAGCCTAATTAACGATATGTGAGCACCGTTTCATGCAGGGAGCGGAGCGACTAAGACTCACATCCTTGTACAGCTGAACGACGCGCTGGGAAAGGGCCGAGTCACCGCGCGACTTAAACTTAATTTCATAGAGCGCAGGAGGGAATCCAAAGTAGTCCATCAATAGGGGGTTCTCATCACCGTAGTCGGTCACTGTTTCAGGCGTTCACTCAGAGTTTTATTACCGTGCGTATGGCATGGAAGACGTACCGAGACGCTCTCCATGGGTTTCCCAATGGGCGCTAAATACCACGATGCCCTTGGGCTTGTATTTAGTTAGGAGGGCCGGACCAAAGTCCTTCAGGAAGGTCGCCAGAGGGCCGTTCGGACCCATGTCTTTCCCAACGTCCCCCATCCGGGAGATGAGTCCGGAATGGATGAGCGCGGGAGAACCATGGCCGAAGAAGAATGCGGGGATTTTCTCGGGCGTAGATGGCAATTCTTCGAGAGCCTTCCGCCACTCCGCGGGGTTCTTGGGGAACACCGCACTCGATCCATTCGAGGTAGACATGCCGCGAGAGGATAGCGGTGAGAGGACGCGAGAAAACAGAGCTTTGGAGCGCAGCAGGATGACGGCCGAGAGCACTGAAACAGCGAAGACCAAGATAGGGTAGATTCTAGCCACGTTGAGCTGGCTCGAAGTCGAGTGCGAGATGAGATGGTCGTGAATGCTAGTGTAGCGAGTGCGTACCGATATGGGGGCCTATATAGACGTGATTACGGCTTACGACATCTGCATTACATAGCTTACACCATCGCTGACCGCTGCAAGCCTAGAGGGTGAGAAGTGAGGTACACGCTTGCCGATTGCCCTGTTGCAGAGCGCAGCATTCAGACGAGAGGAGACGTCAAACTTTGGGTATAGCGAGGCATGAGATAGGGATGAAGGAGTAGCCTGAGAGTCGAGTCCAGCTTGAGCGCTACGGCGGGGCCTGGTCTCCAATTCCGATGAGCCAGGCTCCAGCGGCACCGTGAGTCAGGATACGTCGTAAGCTGGACGAGGGCAAGGCGAAGCCCTGGGATGTTTGGGTTTGCGTATGTCGAGTCAAATGGTATACGGCGCAGCTGAACAGACCAAGAACGCAGGAATATGAAGAAACACGGGGACCTGCTTCAGTACTCCGGGGTATTATTGACGTGGGAGAAAATACCAGCCAATAGGAACGCACAGAGAGGACGGCATTTGTCTGGAAGCGACGAGACCGGGGCTTTTATGGCGCTCTTTTAGCCCTAACCTAGTTTCGAGTGTATTCCCCCGGATCAGGTGACTGTATTCAGGCCAATGACTCGAGCGCTGCTTATAAGTTATAGACTCAGAGTCTTCCAGTTTTCCTTGACTGTATCCCCCGCTCCACCCGCCCTCGTCCTCGTCCTCGCTGCCGCCGTAGCCGCCAACGCTGCCAGCATGTCCCTCTCCGCCTCAAGGACGATGCGCGTGCCCGCCGCCGCCAAGGCCGCCACGCCCGCACACTTCGTCCGCGCCCGCTCCACCGTGGCAAGCTCGAGCCCCTCTATGCTTGAGGCAAAGTCAAGAGTGAGGGAACACGCCAGGAATATCAGCAGGTCCACGCCCCGCGAGGCGACCCCTTCATCCTCTGTGTATGCTGTTTTTCTTGACCTGTCTGCGACTATATGCGCTAACTCCGTCTGTCTTCAGGCGGCCGTCCCCAGCGCCGGGATACCAGCAGCTGCCGACGAAAAACAACGTTCCTTACCCTCCCTCCACTCTCGGACCCAATGCGGAGGGTCCCCTCGACCACTCCTTCATTGGCATGTCCGGCGGCCAGATCTTCCACGAGATGATGGTCCGCCACGGCGTCAAGCACATTTTCGGATACCCCGGCGGCGCCATCCTCCCCGTATTTGACGCCATCTACAACTCTCCGCAGTTCGATTTCGTCCTCCCAAGGCACGAGCAGGGCGCAGGCCACATGGCCGAGGGATACGCGCGCGTCACGGGCAAGCCCGGCGTCGTTCTCGTCACTTCCGGTCCGGGCGCGACAAACGTCATTACGCCTATGCAGGACGCGCTTAGCGACGGTGTTCCCCTTGTTGTATTCTCCGGCCAGGTGGCCACGTCCTCCATCGGATCCGATGCCTTTCAGGAAGCCGACATGCTCGGCATCTCACGAGCATGCACGAAGTGGAATGTCATGGTCAAGGACATCTCCGAGCTTCCCCGCCGCATCAACGAAGCGTTCAAGATTGCGACGTCCGGCCGACCAGGTCCCGTTCTCGTCGACCTGCCGAAGGATATCACCGCTGGCATCCTGAAGACCCCTCTGCCGTACAAGGCGACGACTCCTGGAACCCCTCTGGGACTCCCCTCAAACCCGCTGCACAGGACGAACCAGCCTCTGGACCTCGCTCTCATCCAGCAAGCGGCCGACCTCATCAACCAGGCGAAACGGCCGATCATCTACGCCGGAAATGGCGTCCTCTCTTCACCTCTCGGTCCCGAGCTCTTGAAGCAGATTGCAGACCAGGGCAACATCCCCGTCACGACAACGCTACAGGGTCTCGGCGCGTACGACGAGATGGATGAGAAGAGTCTGCATATGCTCGGCATGCACGGGTCCGCATACGCGAACCTCGCGATGCAGCAAGCCGATGTTATCATCGCTCTCGGCGCGCGCTTCGACGACCGTGTGACGGGCAAGGTCGACTTGTTCGCGCCCGCTGCGCGTGCGGCGGCGCTCCAGGGAACCGGTGGTATCATCCACTTCGAGATCCAGCCGAAGAACATCAACAAGGTCGTCGAGGCGTCCATCCCCGTCCTCGGGGACGTCGTCGCGAACATGGCGGCTCTCGCGCCCTTGGTTCGTTCGTCGCCCCGCAAGGAGTGGTTTGACAACATCCGCGAGTGGAAGGCGAACTACCCGTTCACGTACGAGAAGAGCAAGGCCGGGTCGCCGATGAAGCCGCAGGAGGTCGTGGAGGAGCTCGACAAGCAGACGGCGCACCGGAAGGAGGACGTCATCATCACGACTGGTGTTGGCCAGCACCAGATGTGGGCCGCGCAGCACTTCCGGTGGAGGCACCCGCGCTCGATGGTGACGTCGGGTGGTCTTGGTGTAAGTTTGACACGTTGTATTCCTTGAACGCTGTGCTAACGCTTTTCGCAGACGATGGGCTTCGGTCTTCCGTCGGCCGTTGGCGCGAAGGTCGGCGCGCCTCACAAGACCGTCGTTGACATCGACGGCGACGCGTCGTTCAGCATGACCGCCATGGAGCTGCAGACCGCATCGCAGTTCAGCATCGGTGTCAAGGTCTTGGTACTCAACAACGAGTTCCAGGGCATGGTCCTGCAATGGCAAGGTATGCTAGCATCTTCCCTCCTTCCGCTGACCGTATCTGACATGCCCTACAGATCTGTTCTATGATGCGCGGTACGCGCACACGCGTATGGTGAACCCCGACTTTATCGCCCTCGCGAAGTCGATGCGTGTTCACGCGATCCGCTGTGAGCGCGCCGAGGACCTGCCGGCGAAGATGAAGGAGTTCCTCGAGTACGACGACTCGAAACCGGTGCTCATGGAGTGTGTGGTGGAGACGAACGAGCACGTGTTCCCTATGGTAAGCTCATGCCCCTTGCCGGTTCCTTGGGAACATAACGCTGACGGCACGCTCGACCAGGTCCCCGCGGGCAAGGCTCTGCACGAGCAGCTCCTGCACCCCTCGTTCCGAGCAGCATACGCGAAGGCGCACGGTAAAAAGGCTTGAACAACCCAGCGACTTCGCTGTCTATGCGCGCCAAAGACTCTACGAACACGGCCCCCTCGCCCGGCCTGACCGCGGCGTGGAGGGACTTTGCCCCATCTCCCCCTGCATTTGCATAATCATCTACGCATTAAACTGCACGCGCTTAGCATCATACCTACCATTTGCATTGCCTTCCATAGCATTTAGCCGCCCCCTTGTATCTGTCGCTCGTTGGTTCGGGAAAGAAGTTGCAAAAGTCCCGCGTTATGGGACACCTGTGTATCTAGTATTTTACCTTGGGTCTGGAACGCGTTTACGCGGGGAGAGTCCCGTACAAGGCCTGTTTTCTGGTAATATTCGTGCGCGAAACTACATCGATAGTGTGGAGGGTAGGTGTACATGTGTCAGAACGACATAAACAGCCTCACGGCGGAGGTTTCGAGTCCAAGTCCGTAGAACTATCCATGAGGGCTTGTATCATCGCGCTCCCCACCTTGGTCGCCTCTTCAAAGCGGCTCTCAAAAAACGCCGACGTGTTCATGAACCGCTCCCGGTACAGCTCGAAGTTCCCAAACGAGATGCACTGGCTCCACCCGCGCGCCCCGACCACGAATTCGAGGTCGTCCGCGCGGTGCGCAGTCTCGTATAGCGCCGCGTGGATCGCAGCGTCGAGGCGCGCCTCCGAGCGGAAGAGGTACTCGGCGACCCCAATCCACATGCGGAAGATCGGCGTCGCGGCGAGGTCGAGGTGCTCGAACGGCTTGATGCCGAGCCGCGCCCAGCAGTCGACCATCGCGAGCAGCGAGAGGTGCGAATTCGGGGGAGCGCTCTGGCGTGTCGTCGGCGAGAGCCCGCTGCTTGGCTTCTTGCCGAGGCTGAAGCGGTCGAGCAGGTCCTCGGAGAGCAGGATCGGGGCGCGGACGCGAGCGTCGGGAGCAGTGCCGAAGACGATGCGGCGCGCGTCGTAGATGCGCGTGCGCAGACCGGCGGCGTCGCTCGCGAGCATGAGCTTGAAGATCTCGGACGTGCTGCGTGCGAACTGGTCAATCTGCACGCGCGCGGAGGGGTTGAGGATCGCGAGCCCGGCGTAGACGTGCCACTTGTTCGAGTAGATGCGGAGCATGATGTTGACCTTGACGGTCTCGATCCCCCCGACGTACAGCCCGTGCTCCCAGGGGTATGCGAGCGAGCTGTGCCACGCCGTGCCCATGCTGGAGAGCGTGTCAGCCGCAGTGGCGCAGGAATAGGGGTGGGAGGGCGTACCTCAGAAACGCAGCGTGTGTGACCGCCTGGGTGTTCGCGGTGACGATGTCATGGTCTTCGTAGGAAAGGTAGACGTATCGGGAATGGAACGGCTTGAGTATTTGTTCCACTAGTCGCAGGGAGTCGTCCGTTGCACGGTGCTTGATTAGGACCTAGGCAAGGTCGTCAGTCCCACGCGGGCCATGCCGAGTGAGAGGGACAAACCAGAGGCTGTCCCACGGGTGAGACCGTCGGCCCGTGCAAGGAATGGCATGAGACGATTTCCACATCTTCAGGAAGATATTTCTCGAATGCTGCTTTCTCAGGCGCCTTCACGGATGTCTGCCCTGCCACGATGGCTCCCATCTTGGTAGCTAAGAAGTATCGACGTGAGCTCGTGAAAACGGCCACTGTAGGTGGAAAAACCTACATGGCCCGTATTGCGCCACCACTTTGTCGATGTACTCAGCCTCGACCGAGTACATGATCCAATCTGCAACTCGGGAAACGAGGTGGCCATCCTTGAGTACATGGATGCCCGAGATGCCTACAATCGATGGTCAACGCATGTGTCCATAGGCGTTAGTGAATGACTGTACCTTCATATTTCGCCTTTAGAGCCTCATATTTGGAGGGCAAGTCGCAGATATAGATCCTGTTAGCGAAGTACTCGTTAATAACCACTCTATCACATCTAAAAAAAATATGTACTTTTTCCATCCTGCTTGGGAGAGGAGCCGCGCGTACATGTTGCCCATGGCACCCATGCCAATGAGGCCGATCGCGGGCTGCTCGTCCACGGGCGACTCAGGGGTGACATCTGGCCTGATAGTCATATCTACTGTGTAATAAAACATTGAGCGCAGTTCTATCACAGGAGTATAACATCGGAGGGTCCCGAGCGATTGGGGAACAGAACTTGGAGTATGCGGAAATCCACACGAGCGCTTCTCTACGAAAATGAGGACCTACCTCTGTTCTTGTTGAGTTAGTGGCAAGGGAGGTAGTCGGGGTGAGGTCAAAGGACCGCGGCGGGATCGCCGTAGCGACGACTATATCTACGCAGACAGCCTCCGTGGGGATGTAAGCGAGAAAGTCCAGGGTCATGGAACTGCGCTGACTCGATGGGACGGGCGGAGCTTCGCTCCTTCCCCCATCCTTCATGCCCATATCAGGAAGTTCGCCATCATTTACCCACCCCCGCATCGAGCTCGAACTTTACCCGCATACCATCACGCAGCCGTAGGTCGCCTCAGGGCGACGATAGTGAAGACGGTTGGTGGAGCATCGTACGAAGGGTTCTTAGGGGAGGAATTCGGACCTTTTCGTGGGTTTGCATCCGTCAAATTGCGGATGTTCATGAGAGTCAAGCGCCACCACGGTATGTACACTGCGTATTGACGTGGGGAACACGTATCCCACTCGGCGGCTCACTGTCCACGCCTCAACGCACCCAAGCACAAAGCACCCCCGAAGAAACCCCATCAATCCGACTCGTCGTCCTCTTCAAACACGCCACCCATCTCGCCCCGCATACCCTCGATCCCTGTGTACGGCAGCTGGTCGCGCATCCATTTCCCCATGAGCCAGTCCACGCGACAGAGCCCAGAGCCCGTAGCGGACGCGAGCAGGGGCGTGCGTGCAAGGCCATTTCCGTCGTTCCAGGCGACGCGGTGGATGCCTACCTCGGGCGGCCACGCTCCAGTGCCCACAGGTACCGATTTGTTTTGACGTGAGGCGGCTGGGCGATTCTGAGTCTCCTGCTCGGTACATCGGCGTTAATATGTGGCGGGTATATAGAAGCAGTTAATGAGGGCTTACTTGGGGGAGGAAGTTCTCCAGCATTCGATACTCGCCGACCGACCGGCTGTAATCGAGCTGGTAGATTTTGTGCTCGAGGAAGGGCTGAAAGAATGTCAGCGGGAGATGTAATAAATTGATACTAGTCCGTCACTTGCCACAAGCCCTCCTCTCCTTGTGCTCCTCATAGTGTTCGTGGTCAGGCACGAACCATCACTGACGCCGATTGCCAGCTGAGGGTGGTAGTCCGATGCGGAGAGGCTCTATACCGGACGTCAATTTCAGCGCGATGCTGAGGAGGAAGTCTGGCGCACCCATATAGGTCCATTGGGTTCCAGAACCGTGTGGCCTCTTCCCAGCGTGCTCGGGGCGACCGAGTACGCCTTGATCATGTTCTCGTGGTCGACAGTGACGGTGCTGCCGGTATAGGTCGAGAACTCCATCGCGGTCACGACGTCCCGCGTGCGGTTGATGACGTTCCCGTGTAACTCGCGGATGTCCGTTATGCATTCTACGCCGTCGTAGCCCCCGCTCGCGATCACGGTCGGGTCGTCTTCGGTGACCTCGCCGGACGCGGAGACCACCGGGGCACGGACCCAGGAGACGCTGCGGATGGCGGATTGGTGCACCGTGATGTAATGTGTAGGTAACAGTGCTGCATTTGACGTGAGCGACCTGTTCGTCAGAAACAAGGGTGACTTACGCTTGTCAGCCGCAAAAGGTTCCCCGAAGAAAGCTTTGTCGACGTTATACACAGCGATTGACCCTATCAAATGTCCAGTTAGTGGAGCAGAGTCCTCTTATTATATCACTTTGTACATACCGTTGGTACACCCAACCGCAACGACTTCACTGTTCGCCCAGTCGAAACACCAGCACGATGTCTCCGGCAACTCAATGCGCAACAGTGGTTTTGATAGCTTGACTTTCAGAAGCATTCAGTCGGGCAAAAGTAGGGAAAATGACGAAGAGACGCACTGAGATGAGGCTGGTTCGGCGGACGATCAGCGGTATACTCGATGGTACTGGGATCCGGAATGGCGTAAAATGCAAGAGATCCGTCCTCGAAGGTGCCTCCGAGAATCCCGAGCTTCCGCGGAGCATGAGCTTCTGCCGTGTCCTGCTGTATGCGTTAGTAACTTGTAGTACACATAGAGCAATCTCGAGGCGCACCTTAATGCGATCATTTGACGGCAATGGACACCACTTGAGCTCGAACGCAGGTCCACTCTCGATGGCGAGCACCATCTCGCATCGCATCTCCCCAGCATCGTTGGGGTACGCTGTGGTGTCTTCGTCGACCTGCATGTTATCACCCTGGGATGTGGTCGGTCCCAAGCTCCAGATTTGGATACATGCGGGACTTGGTCGCTTCACACGCGAGCCAACCAGTGAGTGTGCTTTCGAAGGGAACGGAGCGACAGCGAGGTACTGCCGAAACTGATGATCTATAGACTTGTTAGAACTGCGGCAGTGGCCATGTGAAGGCTACTCACGGGCTCTATCGTCGGGGTGGATCGGGCACCAGTCGAGACCCCACACTGGCGCACCTGCGTTGAAAACGTGCGATTTACTGCCGGGGAAGAATTCCGCTAAAGCTCGTCATGTCAGAAGATGAGCTGAATAGGTCAGTTGGCAACATACACATCTTGAGCGTGTCGAACATCTTGACCTCGCGACGAGTTTGCTTCCCATAGGGGCCAAAGGAGCATGCTACGGGAGGTGGAGGCTTGAGGGCTCCTTCATCTGTAGTTCCGACGTCTGTAGGTAGATAAGGTGTCGCGTCCCTGCAGGAGGTTTAGCACCGCACCAGCTTGATCATCGTATGGCTTACTCAGGGCTAATAAGCTCATACGGTCGCAAATCAACGTATTCGTGGACGCGTGGGCGAAGCTCCCTCTCGGAAGTTCCAGACGTTGTCCCTGCCTCTTTATACCAGCCGCGGTCTTCAGCGAGCTCCCAAAGAGGCCCCGGTCCAATGTTGTAGCCCCAAGATTTGTTGACTCTATTGCTGACCGCGTCGTTGGCAGACCAGGCGTTCGTCGGGGTGGTTGTCTCAGGCAGAAATAGTGCCGGAGCCTCCGCAAGCCGTTCGATCTTCCCCTCCTTTAGGTAGACACCGGTCGAGCGGTGACGGTGGTGGAGGCTAGGTAAGCCCGGGGTCTGTCTATTGGATGAAAGGGCGAGCCCCGGGATGAATGCGACAGAGCGCCGAGGGGTCGCTTTGGCTGGCGTCTTCTTGGCCCTCGATGTCACTCTTGCAGACCCATAGTCGAGTACCGAGGGCTCCCTAGTGGATGGAGCAGGCCGCTTCCGCTTGCGTGCTGGGACGTCGTCTTCGGGTTCAGCCTCAACATCATCGATGGCCATATCGTCTACGTCTTCTTCGACTGCTTCCTCTGCACCCGCCTCGAGCGCAAAGTCGCTGCCGCTACTATCGTCGTCCAATTCATGTGTGGCGCCCGATGGTCCGGCACCGTTTTCGTCTTCGCCAATGCCCAGAAGAGCAGCGTAGTTGGGACGCGACGCTCGCGAACGAAGTTGACGCGTCATCCTACGATCGTTGCACAGCGGGTTTCGTTCTAGTGTGTGTTCCTGCTAGCAGCTCCTGTAGTGTTCATGGAAGTAACGAGGCAAACGTTAGCTTTCTGAAGGTGCGCGCCTGCAATGATCAAATTCAAGACGGACCGTTCTGCTCTCAAAGCGCTATGTTATTTTTTGCGCTTGATCTGGATGGTTAGAATCGAAGTTCGCTGAAGAGGTGGTGGTGGTGGTTCTAGGATAGTTGACTAATTGGGAGTGAGTGTCTCGGTTGTATGCGCGACTGACGCCACCGCACGCGACGCGGCGCACATGTCCGAGCCGGGAAGACGATCGTTCCCGTCTTACCCGGACGCACTCCCCACTCCGAACTGTACCGACGGCCGCGAGAACATGTCCTCGTTCCCCAACGTTCTGCTCACCCAACCATGGCCACCATGAACCATATCCCGAAGACTGCAAAGGCTCTCGTTTTGCGGAAAGCCGCACAAGCGTCCAAACCTGTCTACCATGACGCCGTACTCGAGGACCTCCCTCTTCCCGAACTGAAGCCTGGCCATGTCCTCGTCCGCATTCACGCCGCCGCGTTCAACCACAGAGACGTGAGCGACACCATGCGATGATGATACGAATCATAAATTTGAACGCCTGAGGCCTACAGCATTGGGTTCGCAAGGGCATGTACCCTGGGATCGGGTTCGGGAGTGTCCTGGGCGGAGACGGTGCAGGTGCGCGCGTCCACCCCGCGCGGTCTCGGGATAACGCTCATGATGATATGCAGGCGTGGTAGTGGCCTCAACAGATAAATCCGACGAATTGCTGCGGAAGCGCGTCGTTCTGGTGCCCATGCGCGGATGGGAGCGCGATCAAGAGGCGCCAGAGTCGCGGTGCATACACTCCCAAGCTGCTCGTCCGCTACGCAAAGACTGAACCGTGTACAGATTCTTTGTACTGGGCGGTAGCAATGCCAACCCCCTAGGCACATTCGCCCAGTACGTTGTCGTCGAGCGCGACCAGATCATTCCCATCCCAGACCATCTCGACGACGTGCACGCCGCGGCGTGGCCCATTGGAGCCGTGACTGCTTGGAGGTGTGTGTGATGTTGATCCTGTGTGAGATATCCCGAAGTTTAACGTGCATTTCAACAGAGCAACCATGGTCAACGGCGCGGTGAAGCAGGGCGACAGCGTCCTCATCACTGGTATCGGCGGAGGCGTCGCGCTCACCGCGCTCCAGCTCTGTGTTGCCCGTGGCGCGAACGTGTACGTCACGAGCGGGGGCGAGGACAAGATCCGTAAAGCAGTCGCGCTCGGTGCCAAAGGTGGCGTGAGCTATAAAGCTGGTGAGCCCTCTCTGTATCCTCCCACGCTGTGTTTTGCTGACGGCGCCGACAGACGACTGGCCTAAGCAGCTTGCTGGGCTACTCAAAAAGAACGGCGCGTCTGCACTCAGCGTAGTCATTGACGCGGGCGGAGGGGATATTATGGGCAAGACATCCAGCATCCTGAAGCCCGGCGGACGCGTCGTGGTGTTTGGGATGTCAGTGAACACACAACTCCGTCTCTCATACAGCACTAATATATATGAAAATAAAGGCACGCGAGTCCGACAGTGACCATGACGATGCGTGAAGTCATGCGGAACCAGAAACTCATTGGTACGTGACCCCCCGCCAACCCTTCAGCTCAAGGTCGTTCACTGACGTACCCACGCTCTTCCGCTAGGCTCGACGATGGGATCGAAGCAGGACCTTATCGACGCGACTAATTTCCTCGCACAGCACCGCATCGTGCCCGTCGTTTCGGAGGTCCTCGACGGACTCGAGTCCGCCGAGCGCGGCTTCCAGATCCTCGAGAACGGGGAGCAGTTTGGCAAGATCGTCATCCGTGTCGCCGACTCGTCTCCCAAGGCTGTCCCTGCCAAGCTATGAGCGATGAGCCGTTCTGCAGACTAGTCGATATACCCGGGATCGTCGTGGCGAAACTCGACTCACCGAAGCGTGATGGAACATCAAAGGAACGTCCATGGATATGCTCGCTCCAACAAGACACATGAGATCTAAATGTATATGTATGTACAACAATCCAAAGGCCTATGCTATGACGACAAGATGAACTAGATATGTACACGAGAGACGTAAAACTGCGGACCGGAGGCGTAAGACATGAGGCCAAAGACATAACATGACATGAACATAACTAGTGCAGCACGGGCTAGCTGACTGTCGGTGGACATGGAGGGAGCGGAGTAAGAGGTGCAGAAGGTCCTCGGCACCGCGACGCAACATTACGGAGATACTGAAGTAATAAGCAACCACCCTACATTGCACGTACTGGGGACCAGATATGCGCTATCTACATGTCAACACGACCGCAAAAAGAAGAGCGTACAAGCCCCAAGTCCCAGTGCTCAGAACAGGTCACTCCCGGGGAACAGCTGGCTCTCCTCCGCGTCCTCCTCGTCGCTCTCCAGCGGTGGCTCCAGCCTCGACACCGCCAGGCCGGCCCTCGACCTGCCCATCATCGGGTCCGACGGCATGCGCTGGCTCAGCGGCATGCGCCCGGCCGACGCCGCGCCCATCGATGCGCGTACGTTCGCCTGCGAGTGGATCCCAGAGGACGCGGGCGAGTACGGGTCGTACTCTTGCCCGGGGAGATCGTCCGAAAGAGGCGAGTTATCTTCCACTTCGAACGGATCTGGGGTAGGGTCGCGGCGCGGTGCAGCATGTGGAGGCAACGGCTGCTGCCTGGGAGGCGGAGACGCTGGTAGGGGCTGCCGGCGGTCCCGCTGCGAAGGCACCGAGATGATTGGATGAGGGGGCTGTGCTGAGGATGCAGGCGCGGGTGGGGCGTGCCGGGTGTTGGCTCGGTTCTCATACTCGAACTGCGGTAGTGTGAGCATGGTAAAACGGACATAACAGAGATGGGCTTACGGCAGAGAACACCTCGTCCCTACGGTGCTCACCCGCGTCCTTGTCTATGCAATAGCAGATGTACAACGTGTCCGCACTGCGCACGCGTGTCAGCGAGTACTCTGAATGGAGAATAATTGAGACGTACGTGTCCTTGACCAGCCCGATACAGAACATGCCGACAAGCGCAGTAACCAGCCCTGCGAGTAACGACGCCGCGAGTGCCGAATCTGGTGCGTTCAAGGTATGCGCAACGAACAGATAGGTGAGCAATGCAAATGGGAACGTCAGGGTCAGCGGGGCGACCGTGAGCAGGGTCAATGAGGCTGAGGAAGCAAAATTAGGTTAGCCTGACATTGCAACCGAGTGAGATGATCGTGCGTACGTTCAGTTTGGAATCGTCGCCTGTAGTTCACCACAGACGGGTTCTCCACCGCGCCAGTGAGCGCACGGGAGCGCCGAGCACTCGGGAAGAACGCGTCGCCCGTCAGCCCAGCGTATACAAGTCCGTACGTGCTTAGCGAGCTTGTAGCCGCCTCGAGGTATGCCACAGCCATCCCCGCACCTATGCTCACGAAGCGCATGTACGGCGGGAGATACGCGGGCAAGGCGCGCAAGCCGAGGGTTATAAGACCAAGGAGGCGGATGCCTGTGACGATGAGCGCGGAAAGCACGATCGTCCCCAGCGACGGCTGGGTGGCCCGTGTAAGCGCGGCATGGATAGTGTGCGTCGATGTAGGAGGAGGGGGAGGTAGTACTGGACTAAATAAGAGGAACAAACGTGAGCGGGCGAGATCGCATGGAACAGCGCTGTTAAGCTTACTCTGCGAAATACCATGCACCAATAACTCCTGCGCATGATACCCGAAGGAGTCCACGCGCGACGCCCCACGTCCATAACCAGACACCGATGGTGGCAGCAATCGCCCAGTGGGCCCATTCGCTCACATGCCAGGCAGAGCGCGTCGGGCTCACCGGGGTATAAACACCGACAAGCAGCAGACGGAACGCGAGGGTGATAAAAGGGATAGAAAGCAACAACATAGCGAGTAACACTGCTGGCGAGAGGGCGAGCAGGAAGGGGTTCTCCATTAGCAGTCGTGTCGTCAGGGTAAGAAGTGAGGATGCCGTATGGATATCTCGCGGGAGGTTCAGTAGCCGTCGACCGGTGAGGACAGCAAGGACTAGCGGGACCAAAGAGAATAGCCGCAGACTGTCCAAGAATGAGTAGGACAGAGGTAACGCAAGAGTCGAAAGACTCACCCGACCGTTTCTCCCCATGTTGGCACCTGATCCCCATCCCACATGAAGCTCCCGATGAAGGCCCACAAAGCGGAGATGAGGAGTGTTGCTGGGATGAACACAGAGGTGGCCACCATGACTGGCTTGACAAAGACGCGCAGCAGGAATATGTGGACATAGCAGACAACAGCACTCAGAGACGTCAGGATAGTGAGTAGAGGCACGGTATGCAAGAGCGTGAAGTACGAGGTCTTGCGGCGGTTCGCGGGCTCATGCGTGAGGAAGAGAACCAGAATCGAGCCCACTACGCATATGCTGACCCCGGCGCACCAGACGGTGGTCCAGTGAGAGTCGTTGAACTTCCGCCGATTTCGAGGAACATAGCGTGGGTCGGGTAGAGAGAAGACATCTACTGGTCGTGTGCGGCCGTCTCGAGGTAGTAATGATTCCGTTAGCGATAAGGATACGGCCGTGCGGGGAGGTGGTAGTGGCCGCGACGGTGGGGAGTGCTGTTGTTGGAAAAGATGAGGAGACGGCGGACGGGCATGGAGTATATCGGGTGGCGGATTGGATGAGTCGGCTGAGGAGTTAGACGGGGACGGAGATGGGGAACGGAGAGGGGACGCATGCGCAAGCCATCCCTTACCCCCATCCCCTTCCGACACTCCTAGCAACGGTATTGACGCGGCCTGCTGCCGCGAGACGCCTGGCTCGTCCTCGTCCAGCCGTAGATATGGATCCTCCTCCTCTTCCTCCTCGTGCTGCGGGGAGTGCAAATCTCTCTGGACAGTGGTTCTGCTCATGCTGCTTGCACGCAAGTGTGGATCGTCGATATCATCGAGGTCGGCTTCGTGTATATTGCCTGCATGGGACCCATTGTCGGTCGAAAACGAGTAGAAGAGGGGCTGAGAGGAGGACAGACTAGATGCAGCGGTCTGTTGTCTGTTCAGAAACTGAGATGCGTACGCCGCGAACGAAGCTGCCATCGTGCTGGAGGGTGCCTATGGGCTCGTGAATCGCCCCAGCGTCGAGAGAGCGTAGGCAGTCGGCAGCGAGGTGAAAATTGAGGAAAGGAAGGTGGAGGTCGGGGTGAGGGTTACGTAGCCATCGTTAGCGACAGTCAACATGCCTCGCGGGCTCAGGCCGCTAAACTGACTCAATCGTCTTTCCGAGCCGGGCACAGCACTCCCGCTCACTCAACACCGTTCTGTCTGAGACACTGTCCAGCACCAAATGCACTATCGTCCGAGATGGAACATGTCTGAATTCGCTGCAGTCCACTGCGGCGGCGGACCGAAGGCGAGGTCATCGGGGGCCACGCGCTAACGGCATGGTCGGTCGGCGTCTCCCTGCGGGCGTTTCTCACAACTACTCCGCCATGATATCTCAGGCTCAAGCGGCCGCAGGCCATCCCAGGCCATTTCCCCTTGATATATGGGTCCTTGATCTGATTCTTGCTCTCTCTAGATACCCATCTCTGTACATATCTTCTCTGGTTGACTGGCCAGCTTGGAATGGCGCTGTCACGGCTCTGGAACGACGACATACTTCATGACATACTGGGCCACCTCGCACCCTCCGGTTTTCCTGCTTCGCAAGCGGACCGACCCGGCCTCATAGCGTTGGCAGTTTGCGCAAGGGTCAACAAACTGTTCTACGGCTCTGCTGTCGATGTTCTGTGGCGAGAGGTAGACTCTTTAGCCGTTGTCCTGAGCGTCCTCACACCGCCGCTGCTGAGGACGGAAAGCACGCATCAGAGAACCTTCGTACGTATCTTATTTCTTACAGTGTGGTCTCACTTCACCTTTCCCATTCTTGTCAATGTTATCCGCTTCATGAAAAGAACGATGGTATGGGTATGGCATTCCCAAAATCGTCGTCAGGCTACGGTGTTAAAGCGGATCTAAGTGTTGACCTGGCGGGCACGCTACCGCGGAGGCACGAAGGATATGGACGCCATGCGGATGAATATCAGCGTCGGTGTACTTGTGGTGCATGTTGCTGATTACTCCTCATTCCACTAGGCTCTTGCTGGCGCCATCCCCGAGTGCGTTTACGCACGCTTCCAGTACTACGCGAGTAGAGTCCGCAGGTTGAGTCATCGCGCGGAGAGGGATAGGATACAGCCCGAGGTCCTCGTCGAACTTCATAGGCGTGCTGATGGCGAGCCGCTGTTCCCCAAGCTGAAATCACTTTATTGGTCCCAGCGAACGGCGCCGGACGTATCAGAAATCGTGCCCCTGATATCTCCCTCTCTTCGAGAACTATGCATCTCGGAAATCGGTAGCCAAACTAGCCTCGTACCTCCATCAGGCACGCAGTCCAACTTCAGCCGATTTATTCACTCCCTCAGTGCGGCGGCACCCTCAATCGAGACGCTCACGCTCTCCGGGTATATCCACCCATCCTTCGTGCTCTGTGTTAGCGAGCTCAAGCAGCTCAGAGCCCTCAACATCATCAACTTCGCGCAGCGTGGATTTGGTGCGGGATACCTCCCCGTCATCCGTTCTTGCGCTGCGCTTTCGCACCTACGCGACCTGGGCATCAACCTGACCGGAGACGGAGTGCACCATACCAACGCGCTCGCCGTAACACATGCGGGTAGTGCGGATCCCACCCTCGAGGGCGACTTCACCGGGTTCAACAGCTTACGCTCGCTTCGCGTCCATGGTTCGCTCGCGCTCGTGTCTCGCTTCATATCCCATGTCGCCTCAGCCGAGCTCGCCTCCTTTGGCGTATTCGTACCCCACCCGGACCGCTTCCAGGACTACCACGCGTGCCTCACCACGCTCTGCTCCCGCTTCGCAGAATCCCTCCGCGTCGTGCGCTTCTCCGGCACTTGGACGGGCACGCTGGCGTCGCTCCCGCGCCCCATGGACATCCTCGCCCCGCTCCTACTCCTCCCCCAGCTCGAAGAGGTTTGCATCCTCTCGGGCACGGGCGTCGCCTCCACACTCACCGCAGCGGACACGCTCGCCATCGCCCAGGCGTGGCCCCGCCTGCGCGAGCTCAAGCTGCTGTACCAGTCTGTGCCCGCGGCGCTCCCCATCGACGCCCTGGGCGCATTCGCGGTGCACTGTCCTCGCCTGCGGGCACTCTGGATCGCCTCGGTGGACCTGCGGGGCGTGGGCTCGCGCGACCTGGGGGCCTGCCAGGCGTCGAACCATGGACTGAAGCATATATGGCTTCCGGGGGACGTGGCGTCGGCGGATGTGAATCGTGTAGCGGAGTTCTTGGACCGAATCTTTCCCTACCTCGATCCGCGGCCGGTCGAGCTTCCGTGGCACCCGGGGCAGGTGGAAGGAGGATGGGAGCAGTTACTCGTTTGCCTGCGCAAGTTGCAGGCCGCGCGGCGAGCAGGAACGCCTTCGCAGCTTATGCACAAAGCGGACTGGTGCGTGTCACTCTTTCCCATGATACATGGCACCAATGAATGCTCACAGCTCATGACTGGACAGCATCATGCAACCGTAAATCCGTTTCCTCCGTTGCTTGCTTCGGAGCCTGTACAACGCACGATAGATCTCAGATCACAGACGGTGGCACTGCTCTTTCGATGAATCGTGCGCATGTCCTTTTATCACGTTCCTACTCGATGATCTACGCCCCTCGCTACACAACCTCGTATCAATTTGTTGAACACCGCTTTGTCGCTTTCGAATCCTGGCTCACCCGCTCTCCACCATGCCTATGCCGCCGTCATAGGCCTTCTTTCTGTGTCGTGTTCGTGTCTTTATTCTGCCTGCCTGCGTACCATTCGTCTTATACATCTCGCCGTCGTGTTCTTCGCTGCGGTCATTGTCGTTACTCCTTGGGTACCGGCGATACCACTCACTCGCGCTGCTTGCCACCTACTCAAGTAAAGCCGCCACCGCTGTCCTTGTCTCCGCAGGACCCTCCTCGAGTGTCTGAGATAGTTATCCGTCAGGGGTTTCCTCCGTATCTCGGTAGTGAACTCTTCGTCGTAGAGACGTCTACGGCGTGTACAGTCGGCGAAGTCAAAGCACCTTCCATGAGTGAGCCGAAGTGAACAATCTCACTTCGCCACATGAAGTGAGCGTAAGTACACTTCAGTTAGCGGAAGTGAAAAAAGTTAGCTTACAATGCAAAGCTAAGTGAGTTTATTAACGGTCGTATATGATGGCATGAGGACAGTGGTGGGATAGGGATCGAATCGAAGTAATGCAGGGTAATGGAGAAAATGGTGGACAAGCAAAGTGGCGACATAAAACGTGGATAGGAATCCTATAGGGACACGAGGAGTGCCAACTGTACGCATACCGACTCGGCGGTCTTCATTCGTCCGAGTTGTACACGCCGAGGTCGAAGACTGGTGCATTCCGCATCTCAATGCGAAGGGTTTCCCGGTGTTCCAGCTGTGTGGCGAAGTACCTCTTGAAGGCGGGTGTCCCATCCTGGAGGAAATTGTTGAGGTACACGCCCTCGTGTTTGACGGGCTCGTGGACGAATGCAATCGAACACAGCGTTTGAGGCCAACAAGATTCAAGGATGCCGGTAGTACGCCTCCACAAGGGTGCCTCGAGCGCGCCTTCATGGTCCAAGCACATCTCAAAGGCGATATACTCCAGAGGGCATTGTTCCGCACTGCGGAGCAACTCGGGCACCCACGAGTTTTGGTATCCTCCAGGCGAACCATTGGTCCGCATGCTAAGAGACCGAATGTTCGAGTTGAGCGCTAGGGTCACCGCCGAATAATCCGGGTCTTCTACAAGGCATGTCAGTCTCGCGGTAACTAGTAACAGTGGGCGAAACTCGGCGTGCGTACCTTGAGCCAAGAAGAACGGCCAGAATTTGAACACCTCGAGTTTGTCGCCTATAAAGGACATGTAATCGAACAGCAATCTGTGATCCCATTCGTGTATGTGGAGAGCGACGAGTTCCGAAGGGCGACATCCGTGATCCCTGAGCCACCGGAAGAGCGTTTCGGCCTGGTCGGCGTAGACGCCACAGAGCTGAAGCTTCGTGAGTGGTAGCGGCCGTCCCCTGTGCTCGAACTTATCGAGCGGTGAATCACCCATGGGTTGTCGCCAGAAGACGTTGTGGAGTCGCAAGGACGACAATTTGGGCAGCGCGAATACGAAGTCCTCGAGGTCGGTGCTGGAATGAAAGACGGGGGCCTGGAGATCGAGTGTAGCGACCTGCTCGAAGGACCGGAGGGCGGCGATTAGCTCGGGGCCGACAACAACGGGGCCCCAGTTTTCGAATGTGAGCGCCCCGAGGTTCGGGAGGAAGGGGGCCAGTTCGATAAGCGCAGCGCTCATCCAGGGGTCCGGGTTTCCTTGGTTCCTGTTGTTGTTGAGTGCGCGAAGCCATAGCCCCTTGACGCAGGGGATCCACCGTGGAGACTGCTGTAGGTATGCCTTGAACCCCTGCGCACTGCGGGCGCCGTTGATGACGGGGTAGGCGCAGAGGTACCGCCGTGAGTCCTCCGTCCATGCTCTACACACCGTAGCACACTTTAGAAGGTCTCTCTGACCCAGTCGGGACAATATGTCAGAGTGTAACTCCGGTGGAAGAGTCGAGAACATAGACATGACCTTGACGGACGACCTCTCGATAAGTGAATGTCACAAACATATGGCGGGCAACTCACTAGGGATGAGGCAGCAAACTTGATCAGAAGGCCGTTTCGGTGTCTATGGTAGCGTCACTGGGAGTGTGTAGTAGAGAGAGAGGTGCAAGTTGTCGGTGTGATACTTGTCGGAGAACCTCGAAGAGGTTCGCCGGCGTGGCCTTATATGTGTTTTGCGTCTCAATATTTCCAAGTATATCCCTCGGCAGGGACCATTCAAGTTAGTGCCGAGCGTTGAGCGGGGAAGCAAAGAGTCGGTCCCGCCTGTGGACAGGGGGGACAGTGGGTGGACTCGGCCCTCGCGGACTTGCCGCTAGCACGGCTTCACAGCAAAGCGCGACGGTCGTGTCTGTGGCGCCCGCGCCTCCTAGCGGTCGCTGGTACATGCCAGCGGGGAGGAGACGGTCGAGCATAAGCCACGCAGGACTGGCACGGTGCCTGCTGAGTTCGGTGTGACCGCGAATAATTGGCCGTTTGGAGCCTGCGAGCGTGGGGATTCCGGGTACGAATAGCCTGGTCTTGTTGTCGGTGGGGTGGACAAAGGCTTGGGCCTATTCAGCTGCTGACCACATCGGCACTACCACACCGCAATGGCCAATGAACTAAGCACCTTACAGATGATGATGTCAAGGAAGGTTGGACGTACTGGCGGTACCGAAGCCACACCTGGACATAGCGCAGCGGATGACCCGGGCAGACCCGTAGCCTCGTGTTTGATTTCGGACCATGCGTCTAAATCTTGGCGTACAGATGCTAGTAGGGGTGGAAGATCCATGCCGCGCAACGTTGAGGCCGGGAAGTTTCGATGTACTGCCACCCACAAAATCTATGTTGCATTTTTGTCTATCTCGAGACTTGAGCTCTACATAGTGTGGCTCATCTCGCCATCACTCTGCTCAGGTGCCGCTCATTTTTGTTTTTGCAATTTGCGTCCGGCCAGGAAGTTCCAAAAGATCTTTTATACAGAGCGACTGTGCACATTATAATACAGTACGTTATGAGCATGCCCGATACTACTATAATATCTCCCTCGTAGGATGTGTGATGCCGCTGGGTGGGCGTGCAGCGCGATCACGATGGCGGGATCGTATAAGTTACCGGCCGCGGATCCCTGCTGCCCCGCCTTGCCTTCCCCCGCGCTCTAATGTACCCCCGGCGCGTCCGACAGCCGCATGCAGTGCCGCAACCTCTCCCCGTAGATCTCGTACGTCTCGTGCCACACCTGCGCCCACTCCTCCATCTCGTCCGTAAAGTCGTGGCCCTCCTCGACGCTCCGGCTGCGCGCGTTCGCCTCGAGCTCCTCCATCGGCACCAGCGCGTAGTTCCGGTTGTCCCTCGTGAATGGCTTCACCATCGTGTAGTGGATCACGCGCAGCTCGTCGCGGATCCCCGCCCACAGCGCGGGGCTGCGCGCCTTGATCGCGAGGTTCCCGTTGTAGGCGTAGGGAAGACGCGCGACCTCCGCGCCAAAGAACTGGTTCAAGAACGCTTGTTCTGCCTCGTGCGCGTCCGAGTCGGCCGACCCGATGTGCGCGAGCATCTCACGGAAGACCTCGCGCGAGGGCCGGAGGAAGAGCACGCCTGCGTTGAAGCCTAGTGTGAAGCCCTTGTGGTCCGGGTACACGTCCGGGACCGCCGCAAGTTGGAAAGGGAGCGAGAAGAGCTCGTCGAAGTTCCGCGTCGCGAGCGTGTCCGCGTCCATGTACACGACCCCTCGCGCGCCGGACGCCTCAAGCTCCCAGATGCGCAGCTTCGTGTACTGGTCGACAAAGTGCGGGTACACGCCCTTGCCGCCGTGTGGCGGCGCGATGCGCTCCACAGCACGCGGCTCGAACCCGGATGCGGACGCGATGCAGAGCCCCCGCGCGGAGACTTGTTCGGGGATGTAGATCGCGACGCGCTGTGCGGTGGTGTTGACGCGGTTGAGGGAGTGGCCGAGCGCGACGATGGCGGTGGCGAACTCGTCCGTGAAGAAACTTGTCGCGATCACATTCCCCGGCCCGCTCGTGGGATGTGGGTCGGACAGCGAGGTTTCGTCGACCACGGGGATTTTGTGTCTGGATGTAACGAAGTCGTCAGTTTCTGATTTCAAGTACATGTCTAGCCACTGAATTCCGACCACGAAGCTTGGCCGTGTAGAGGTTCATAGCGCACGCACTGGAGGAGGAAGAAGAGAGCAGCCACAGCTGTGCCTGAACGGCTACCGTTTGTACGCCGGACAGTCCGGCGGACCGAATCAGCAAGATCTCGCTCGTCCAAACGTTCTGCTCTCATGAGTTCCGCGGCAGTCCGGCCCGTTTCTATCTTGGTTCCCCTCGCAGAGGACCTTCGCTGACCATACGCATGACAGAGATCTAGATAGAACACTCACAATTGCGCATAGTGATCCAGCGGCGTCTTCATCGGTCGGTGCACCAGCGCAGTCACCACCCAGAACACGTTCAGCGCCACCGAGACCAGCAGTGTCCAGATGAGCCAGGTCCATGTCCTCGACCAGTCCACCACCGCATACGGCCCTTGCAATTGCGTGTACCGCCACTGCACCCTCATCGCCGCGAGCCTAAGTCCGAGGCCTGGTTCTAGCCCGAGTTCGTGTCCGTGTGCGTCGTCGTTGTGGGTCCTAGGGTGTATCCGGGTGAGAGCGTAGTGGCCAGTCAACTGCTGGCGAAAAGAGGAGGGGCCCGAAGCGGAGCGGGGTGACGCAGGGAACCGCGCGGCGGGGGGAGAGGCCGCGAGGGAGAAAGTGCGGGTGAGGTAAAAAGTGCCTTCATGGTGTGTGTGGTGTGAGTAAGTGATATATGGGCAGGGTACGGACGGGTATGAGCGCAATGTCGTGGAATTTGCATATCACTGCGCCTCTGTCGACGGCGGAGCCGGCGCTGGCCGCATCGCTCTGTACCGCTCCGCGATCACTCGTTTCGCACGCGCGCACCATGAGCTCAGAAGCTCCTCTCTCGTATTTGATTTCAACTCCCTGTGAGGCGCTCCGATGCCACCCCGGAGATCTTTGTGTCCACACCCGGCCAGGGGGGTCGAGGTGGTGAGTAGACAGGATACTAGATACTATACACAAGATATGTACGCTAGGCGGTTATGTTACACGCGTACGGATCTATTATCGGATACAGTGAGTACTTGGCGTGGCATTAGAGTTCGACGCGTCGTTGCGGTGCACCTTCTGAACGGTCCTGCGGTAACCGCTCACCGTGCATTGCGCAGGTCGTCAAGTTAACGGCGGAGAGTAACCCTATCTCCTCCGCATTCGGAATTCATGCAGTTGTCATATCAAAGTCCCATGTTCATGCACGTAAATGGACCGGGGAAGCCTCCTTCCCGGTAGCCTGTGCAAAGAAGCGGTTAGGAAGCAATATGGGCAGCTCCTGCCTGCGTGAAACATGCCTTCGATGATGCTATTGATGCTAGCGTACAGTCCCGCAACCATGATAACTCCTCCCATCTGGATTGAGGATTTGTATTAGCTTATGGTCGAAGGCGGCTACGGTCAAATACGGACCAGGATGATGCCGCCCCAGAAGATACACTTTGCCTTCTGTTTGCGCGTGGTCCATCGCTCGCCGCGAGGTGTCAAGTGGAACCAGAATATACCCTGACATGGGTGAGAAAGCAGCGCGGAAGGTGATGGGGGCAACACGACTCACAGAGATGCCGTACGTGAACCAGCTGTCGATCAAAGGCGGTCAGTACGCAGCCTGAGATGCTGTGCTGGGCGTCTCACCTCGCGAACACAGAGCTAATGACGCCGAGCAAATCGTTGAAGAAGGGGATCCTGTATATCGCCTTCGTTAGTTTCTGGTCGCGACACGACAGAAGCAAGCACTTACACCTCGGCGATCACGAATGCCAGCGTCCAGATGACGAAGCAAATCGCGAACCATGTCAGCCACCCCGTCCACGAGTGGGATGTCATATGTTTTGAGTGGACACCGTTCCTGCGGAATCTGTCGAATACGACGGTTGATGTCCATCAGCATCGACGCGCCGCCCGATTAGCATATGCCACAACAGCACAGCTTACATTCTGATGAAGATGAGCTTAGCACAGACATGCCCGTTGATGACTCCGGCAATGAGGATCGTGGGGAGCGCAATGCCGTATGATATTTTTCTCAGGAGCGTCCCGGTGTTGCCAAGGGCAGGCGAGACAGTTCCGGCGCCAGCGTAGGCATAAACGACCACACCGACGATGAGGTACAGCGTCGTGTCCGCGATCTGGAGCATGTACAGCGCTTTTGCGAAGTCCTGTGACGGAGTGAGCGCGACGCCCACGGGTGGTACGAGGGACGGACCTTGGGCTCCTTCATCTCGGCGATGAACGTGAAGAACCCGACGTGGCCTGAATCAAAGTAAGATTAACATGTCTATGCCCTACGTCGTAAGACGTACCGGCATATGCAAAGATCTAACGCCGATGTCAGCGCTGTATCGCGAGTCGAGAGACTGGTGAATGCGTACAATGTCCGTAACGGCCAAGAAGGCGCTGGCGAAAGTAAGACCCCCTGCCGACGCCTTGACGCCTCCCTTGTGACCCGCAACGCTGACCCCAATCATCGTGATCAGGACAGCCGCTACGCGCGAAGTATGAATATTAGAGTCTTGCGCATAGGAATGCGGTACTGATGAACTCTGAACCTGGAAGGCTGTAAGCCGCACAAAGAGAGGTCTTCAGTCTGTGAGAGAACGACTATGATTGCATAGTACTGTACCTGTAAGCCGCACAAAGAGAGGCTACAAGTACTAGTAAGTAAACATGTAAGAAAGCATAGGTAGTATGGGACTTACTCTTCAGTCTGTGAGAGAACGACTGAAGAGCAGAGGCCTGCAGAGTCCTCCTTATATACTACTGGGGAGGACGATGAGTAAGCGTATAGGAAGAGGGCATGTGACGTCCAGAGGGCGCTGACTGAGCGATGAATAACGCTGAGTAAGAGAGCATAATCGACATAAGGTCAGATAGTCCATGGCTGAGTAATGCGAGTAATCCGGACGCTGTCTAGAATAGTCCGGAACATCGTAGAACGTACCAGAATCATATGGAGGGATGGCAGGATGCCAAGTAAGTACAGAACAAAAGAATGTACGTATATGGTAAGTAGGAAAGTCCATGCTGGCGTATGGTAGACGCACAGCCACTATCACTGCCACTCCCGGTCCGGCACAGCCGTAGACACAGAAGTTCAACACTCCCACTCGTTCAAGATGTGGAGGACACCAAGCCAATGCTGCGACGGAAACGGTCCAATATGGAGAAGGGCACGTTTTTGTCAGCGCGTCAGCAAGTTGCTCCCCAGAAGCAACATAGAACACCTCAACGCTCCCACTTTCGACCTGCTCTCGAACATAGTGGTAGCGGATGTCAAAGTGCTTCGTACGTCGGTCAATG
>NW_007360324.1:1622228-1623358 GCF_000271585.1 Trametes versicolor FP-101664 SS1
TTCTGCACATGCACGTATGCTTTGACACCCGAAAACGCGGAAGTAGGACACATCAGGGATGGTCCCATCCCAGACCGTGATGGGGCAGCGCCATTTAAGGCGACGCATGGGCTGACGGTTGTAGATATGAACGGCTGCCTCAACGGCGAGCTGCCAGAAACCGTGGCTAAGTCCAGCTTCGTGCAGCATAGACATGGCCTTCTCGACGATAGTACGGTTCCAGCGTTCAGCACGTCCATTCTGCTGTGGCGACTTCGGCATGGTCTTCTCGTGCTCGATCCCCAGAGAGCGAAGATGATCAGTGAATTCCTTAGAGGTGTACTCCCCCCCTCGATCCGAACGGACTCGCTTGATTTTCTTCCCGGTTTGGTTCTCAGCCCACGCCTTGAAGTCATCGAAGGCGCGAGGTGCGTCCGACTTACGCTTCAGATAGTAGGCACGTGCGAGACCGGAATAGTCATCAATGAAGCCCGCAAAGTACAAAAACCCGTTGATAGACTGGGTTCGCATTGGACCGTCCAGATCAGTGTGAACAAGCTCAAGAGGTTCGCTTGCACGCTTTTCTGAAGGCGGGAAGGAGGAGCGATGAGATTTGCCATAGGCGCATCCCTCGCAAGGTTCACTGTTCGGAGGATCGACAGCATCAACACCTTTCACGTTCTTAGGCAGCTTAGAAAGCGCCTCCTTGCCTGCATGTCCAAAGCGACGATGCCAGGTCTTATAGGAACGAACGGCAGGGTTAACGGTCTGACTAGCCGCAATCTCGAGATCTAACTCATAGAGATTGGAATGGGGCATATAAGCCGCCTCCAGGACCTTATGTCCTGGAATAGAGACCGTAGCACCATGAACGACAGAGCCCTTGGGCAGTTTGTCGAAGATGGTCATCTTCCCGTCTCCTTGGAAGAGCGAATAACCGTTACGCTCGATGGTACCAGTGGAGAAGAGCCGCGTCGACGCCCGAGGGACGTAGCAGACGTTAGGCATGGTAATCTCCCACTTGACCCCGTCGATAAATGTCTGAGCCTTAACCCGTGCCTTCACCAACACCTTGAACAACACTCCCAGCGCCTTGAGCGGCGGTGCTGAAGTTAATGGGGGGTGTCATAGTCTTGGTAGGTGGCGAAGTC
>NW_007360324.1:1625425-1650471 GCF_000271585.1 Trametes versicolor FP-101664 SS1
AATCGACATAAGGTCAGATAGTCCATGGCTGAGTAATGCGAGTAATCCGGACGCTGTCTAGAATAGTCCGGAACATCGTAGAACGTACCAGAATCATATGGAGGGATGGCAGGATGCCAAGTAAGTACAGAACAAAAGAATGTACGTATATGGTAAGTAGGAAAGTCCATGCTGGCGTATGGTAGACGCACAGCCACTATCACTGCCACTCCCGGTCCGGCACAGCCGTAGACACAGAAGTTCAACAGGTACGTACTAATAATGGAGATGAACGAGACCACGCTCATGTACGAGATGCCATTCAGCGTCCTCGGGAGCGTGAGCACGAGGCAAATGATCGCAGCGACGGCCGCCCATAGAACCGAGCAAGAAGCCCCGGCAGTGACTGCATAGGAGAAGGTCAGCAGTGCCCTCCTCGTGACAAAGACCGCATGCTTACTGGTGTCGAAGGCGATGAGCCCTGTGAGGACGTGGCTGCCGCAGATGAAGATCATGAAGACGGCCTGCGCACCGCCCAGCACTTCGCGTCCGATGGGCCCAGCGAGAATCTCACCGGCGTCGGCCATATTGTGGACGTGTGGGTAACGCAACTTGAACAAGCCGATCATGTAGCCAGTAGCCGTCGCAATTGCGCCGAGTCCCTGTGCCACGGCATGAGCGCGTAGAGACGGAAAAAACTCATAGTGCTTACAATGACCAAGATGATTCCTGCCGGGAGACCGAGGGTCGCAAAGACGGAGGGGATAGAGAGAATCTAGGAGACGACAAATGAGCGATATTATCCCCGCAATGTTGCTGAACGCGTACCCCAAGCGAGACCGTCTCCGCAAGCATGAGTGCGGCGGCTTTCCACCATACCATGGTGCGGTACTTGACTGGGGAATAGTGAGTACAACGCCTAGATAGTGGATGTATGCGCTCACTTTCTGCCGTTTCCTCATTGCCGTACACGTCAAAAGAGTTCCCGTCGGTCTGTACATCTGTCTGTGCTTGTTTTTCGTGTTTCGCCTCCGAAATACTGGCGCTTCTTCGAGACATGGCGGGCCAAGTAGAAAGTGGTGGTGGTGGTGGTGGGAAGCAAGGAGGGCCGGCATGGGCGATGCTGGGGCTTCGATTTCTTCGGCTGACAATTCGAGTAGCGCGTTACGAAGTTGGCGTTGAGCCTGTACGGAAATACCATGGATGAAGTCATCCGCAGAATGGGAATACGCGTTAAACGCTCACGCTCCCCCGGGGTTATGCCCACGCCACGCGCCCTCTCCGCCTCCGACTCCACCTCCACCTTCGAATGCATCGTTGATTTATGATGCAGGATGCCTGAGCGCATATGTTGTGGCACGTCTGTCAGACTCTGGGGGAGGAGGTGGCTGACATTGCTAAAGTAACATCGACGGGACCGCCGGCCGATCGGGCTGCGTCCCGGCAATTTAGGGTTCTCTGGCCGATGTCATCGATCGGAATCGATCGGGGGAGTCCGGACAGCTTGACAGGCCACGTGCTTGTGCTCCCTTCACATCCGAATGAGGAAAAAGAAACATCCTTCGAACCGGGATCGAACCAGTGACCTTGGGATGATCTCAGGGATTGGGGGTACAATCCTGGTTTCCGATTACAGTCCCACGCTCTTCCAACTGAGCTATCGAAGGCGATACCTTAGGTCTTCGTCAAGGTTATATATACATATAGCTACATTTAATAAGTATATAAATATGTGATTCTCGTCACGTGATTCCACAATCTCACCAATCGGCGAACGCCGGTTTCAGAGCGCCTATGAACGGCTCCGATCACTCTGAGCGCCCTTCGGGACCTCTCAGAGTCGGATGCTAGCCTTGTACATCTCGTCGTTCTCGCCAGTACTTGGACTCCTCGACGTGTTCGTGCACTTTAAAACCTGCACAGGAGTTCGGCTTCTTCCTCTTTGGGCTGCTTGAGCTGAATACGCCTCCCTCACATCTGCCTCTCGCTGGCCTAACATGCTCCGAGGAACTACGCGGGTAGTTGCGTTCAGTCGCGTCCCTGGCAGAAGGTACCTTTCGTATGCTGGCCGCACTTCCCAGCACACAAGATCAGCTGTGGTCTTGACCTCTGTCTCCGCGGCTGCTGCAGGTGCGCTATGGCACGCCACGAATGCGCGAGATGTCATACACAACGACGCGCCCTCGACCCCCGAGGTGCGCGCAAGGGGAGCGTCGGATGGGAGGACGCAAAATGCGGATGCGGAGTTGACCACCCTAGTGTGGGGTGCAAACAAGTGCGTGCATGATGTATTGACGCGTGTATGCGTGTGCTGACATATCCAGAACGCATATACTCGAGGGCGACCTTCCGGAGTCCGTAAGGGTGCCGACACCTTCGGAGTGGTTCGACAATGTCGCGCTGCGTGACCTGGCACTGCACGAACAGCATGCAGCATGCGTCGATGCGCGAGGGGACTTGTACCAATGGGGCGACGGCTTCTTTGGTAGCGAGCCTGGCTCCTCTCGTACCAAGCCGCGTGTCACTCTCCGAGGCAAGGTGAGTGGTACGGGTTACGGACTGATAATATGCTCATCCGATGTCCGCCGCAGAACATCACCCAGCTGCAGCTGACGCGTTCGCGCGTATTCGCATTGTCCGCCTCCGGGAGGGTATACGTCCTTTCGTCGCGTCAGGCCGAACAGGCACTCCCTGCCGGCGCACCAACTCCTGCAAGCACGCCATGGTGGGGAACAGGGTGGCTATGGGGGGAGGAAGAAGAGGTCAACTTCGCTGAGATTACCCCAAACGAAGGTCTAAAGCGAGGCGAACGGTATGCTCAATCCCGTCTCCCTACGAAATGGTAATACGGTACTCACGTTACAGGACAGATTTGTGCAGATATCCGCGGGGACGGACCACATGCTGGCGGTGACGTCGGAAGGCCGCACCTTTGCGCACCCAATCACGCTTAACGCGAACTCGCACGGCCAGCTCGGCTTCCGCAAGTGCGACGTACCCTCCCCCATCGACCTCGAGCACTTCCACCTCCCGCACAAGCACCCGCGCATACCGCTCGAGCTGACTCCCAAGTCCATTGCGGACCCCTACGCCAAAGCGAGCCCTGCCATCCGTCCCTCTAGCTCGCTTGCACGGAGTAGTGAGGCGCTAGTAGGCAAGGAGGCGGTCGCCGCTGGACTGGACGACGCGAACATCCGCTTTTCGGATAAGCTCTTCGAAGTCCCTGCTCTCAAAGGGGTGAATGTAGACCGCGTCGCTACTGGCGGACGGAGTAGCTTCGTCAAGACCGCCGCCGGCAAGGTCCTCGGTTGGGGCGCAAATGAGTTCGGGTAGGCAAATCGACCCTTGAACGTGTTGTCGTCGCTTGCTCAAACATTCCCTGATCTGCAGACAAATTGGCCTAGGAGGCAACGTGACGCTCGAGACCATCACCGTACCCACGGAAGTTATCCTGTGGCGAGCGACCCCCGCGACAATGCGGACGACATGCGTCGACGTCTTTGCGGGTAAGTGGGCATGTACCTGTTAATGTCTCAAACGACGGGCTCACTCACGTGCGTGCAGGCGGCGACCTGACCATGTTCGAGGTGGAACGCTCGGACGGCTCGGGGATGCCGTACATCGACGTACTTGCGTGTGGGAACGGCCAATATGGCGGTCTGGGCAACGCGATGTACAGCAATTCCCAGGGCACCCCGGTCCGCGCCAAGAACGTCAGCGGGCTCTACGAATGTGAGCTTGGGCCTTGCAGCGAAACTCATGTCGATAGACCGCTGTGATTTCCTCTCACTCGTGGAGCATGCGGAGTCGGGGACGCACTAGGCCTCACATGGTACGCAACGTGAGCGAGCCGAGTGCTCGATGTCCAACAGATCACCTCGAGAGTGGGTCGCCGGTGGTGCGGAGTAGTTCGACCGACCGCACAAGGGCGATTAGCCCCACCTTCTCCCAAACAGCGTAAAATGGCCGCGGTCTATCGACCTGAGTTTCGCTGTGATGACGCGTACGGGCAGGTGCTGATGCATTCGGTTCTGCAGATAGCGAGCGTACCCAGAACCTGCAGGCCATAGCGCCTGAGCGGATTTCCATCTCTCCCACCGGCCACGTCCTCCTCACGCTGGACACCCGGAAGCACTCGGGCCCTGGCGGCGGTGGCAAGGACGTGGTGGTATGGGGTGCGAACTTCGAGTACCAGCTCGGGAACGGAAAGCGCGGGAGCCTGCCGACGCCGACGACGCTGCTCACCCCCGAGGGCGAGCGGTTCATGCTGCAGCACAAGCGGGCGACGGCCGTGCGGGATCTGCAGGGCCAAGTGTGGAAGAAGGGCGTCGAGGTAGAGCAGCGCGCAGTGGCAGGGTGGAACAGCTCAGTCGTGTACTGGAGGATCTGCCCGTAGCGCAGTTCGTGGGTGGGGTCGCAGGGGCGGATAGGCTATTCCCGCGGTCGGCCATAGCGGGCGTGTAATTGGGTTGGTAGACAGCCTATTGTTATAGCACTTCGGAAGCAAGAGACCGCAGAGGGCAGGCTGTGTCCCGCGCAACGAGAGAGGGCGATCTGGCAATGGGAACGTTCCGTGGCGGGGCCTATCGGACACATCATGCGCAGGTACGTATACTAAAGCGGCTGGGCCAGTGCCATTCGCGCGTTCCTCATGTCCTGACTACCATCCGCTCGCCTTTCCTGACCAGCCTCGCGCCCCAGTAGCTCGCCCTGCTCTCCTCGAGGCACTCGCGGTTTCAGTTTGGGCCTGATTTACGGCCTTCAGCTTCAGCACGCACCCTCGTGTCTGGGACCGCAACATTCCTATCGCCCGGGCCCACCGTCCGCCCTATATAGTCCGCACCTCGCGCTCACCTCTTTTCCCTCGTCGCCTTCTCCTCCCGCAGGCCAACCATGTCTTCGCCTCTCCGTGCGCTCTCCCCGGGCTCCTCGCTCTCCTCGTACGACTATTTCTCGTCGCATTCCCGCCGTGCTTCGCGGAGTGCGTCCTCCGACGAGTCCTACGGCACCGTCTCCGACGATGCCTCTTCCGACGACGAAATCGTACTCTCCTTCTCCGACATCTCCGCCCTCGATGTGCTCTCGCAGCGCGGAGACGATCCGCGGAGCCCCGCGGTGTTTTCGGACGATGAGTTCGTGATTATGAGCCGGCCCCGTACCCCGCGCGAGGACGATCTCACAACCACCTTCTCCGCTCTCTCTGTCGGTCCCTCGAGTGCATCGAGCAGCTCCTCGTCCTCAAAGTCCTCGCGGAGGCGCGTCAAGAAGAAGAAGCGGGCGGCGGCGGCAGCAGCAGCAGCAGCAGCAGCAGCAGCAGCAGCAGCAGCAGCAGCAGCAGCAGCCCCTAACAACGGCGTTCCCGCGCCGAGCGCGAGCCCAGTGAAGGCCTCCAAGGAGTCACCGAAATCACAGAGCCCGTCGAAGGCGAAGAGAAAGGCGAAGCGGGCGTCCGCGCGCGCGAGCAGTTTGCAGAGTTTCGCGGCTCTTGCGGGGCTCGGGGACCGGCCCATCGTGGACGACGTATCGGAGGCAGGGACCGAGTATCCCGCGGTCTACGTGCCGCCCGCGGTGTATGAGAGCGCACAGACCTATGTCTCATCGTGAGTTCGTCCGCCTGTGCCATGCTCTCATTTACTGACGGGGAGCGCGCGGTCGCTAGGGTGCTCTCTGCGGACCCGTCGATGAAGGCAGACATTCCGAAGCTCGCATTCCTGCAGGCGCTGATCATCGAGCTCGGCCTGTACCCCGCCGTCCCCGAGCAAACAACCGTTGAAGCCGCGCCGGTGGCCCCATCGTTCTTTTCGCTCCCGTCGCTCCCCAGCTCGATGCGCGCCGCCAAGGCGCTGTTGAAGTCGCAAGTGTTCCTCAACGTGCGCGACTATCTCGCGGTGCGCTCGCAGGGCGTCGAGGCGCTCCGAAGCGTTATGCATCCGAGCCGCTCTGCGCTCCTGCGCGACATCCGCGGCGGGCGCAAGGCCCCCGTCAAGTCCGTGAAGGAGAGCGGACTGGGCGTCCTCCTCGTAACGTGCTACCGGTGATTGACGACCACCCTCCGCGTCCACCGCGCTACGCATGCCGCTTCCAACGCCCACCTTGCACACCGCCCAAGACCCAAGACATGTCCATAGAGTTCACACCTCCAGGGCCGTCTACCAACGCCTCGTAATCCCTTCATTCCTTCCCTTGCATCTATGTCCACGACCCTCATTGCATCAGTTTCTTGTCACTGCTCACGTTTGGTGGGCGCGCAGCCCGCAACCGCCCATGTACCATATTGTAAATCCCCTGCACGTACCCGTTTCCTGCTTCGTGTACGTATCTGCTAGCCTGTGTATCTCTTCTGCTTTCGTCCCCCACCCCTTGCACCGGTTATCCGGATACGACGTTCCCTCTTGCCGCCCCTCTCCGATCCGTGTCGGCGACTCCCCATCGAACCCAATGTGTACTTAGAATGTAGGATATGACGCCGTCAATACCAATTTGATCAAGATATCTCGTCCTGTGCTCTATCACTTAATAAGGTTCCGAGCTGCGCTTCACTTGCAGAAGTTTAAACCACAGTAGATGAATCTCGAGTGGATCCACTTGTGGTTGTAGGTAGCCGCACGTGAATGCATCATATCCTATGTCGGCAGATAGTAATGTGTGGTCCCGATCACAATGGAAACGCAACATCCTGGATAGTATTGTTCGCCACGCTCTATACACCATGCATAGAGTACAGCAACAGGGACCCATAAGTCAAGAAGGCGTATAAAACGAAAGGTAAGATCAGATTGGGTATACAGGGTGATCAGCGTCTATGGCCATAAACTGTCAGCCGCGACAGCAACAAATGGTGCGCGGAAGGCAGCAGAATCACGGTGTCGCTCAGGCCGCCTGAGCGCCAGCGATGACGATCTCGGCGAGACCGAGGACGGCCTGGTTGAGCTTCGCGAGGGTGTCCGGGCCAGTAGAGGTGGTGAGCGCGGCGGGCGCGACGCTCGCGGAGGAGCTGGCGCTCGAGCTGGAGGTGGGCACGCTCGAGGACGACGGGGTAGATGAGGAAGACGGGGTCCAGGTGGTGCTGGGGGTCCAGCTCGACGACGACGACCACTCCGAGCTGCTCGACCAGGTCGTGGTCGGCTCGGGGGTCCAGGTCGTGGTCGGGGTCTTGGTCGTCTTCGGCTTCTTGCTCGAGGTCGTCGTGGGGGCAACCCACTCGGACGTGGTCGGGGCGACCCACTTCGAGGACGAGGTGGTCGGGGCGGGGTCGTCACCCTCATCGGTGTAGCGCCAGGACGCGTAGATCACGCCGGCGTCGAGGTCCGAGAGGTAGGAGAATAGGCCAGTGGACAGGTCAAGACCGCCGGGCGAGGGGCAGCCAGGGCACTGTGTGAAAATAACGAAGCTCAGGCAGGGTCCCGAGAAGCACAGAATGATGGTCGTACCTCGTCCATAATGACAGCATTCGCGGTCTTCCCGTTATACGTGATCTCGATGGGGCGCTTGCAGTTAGGGCCGGGGTAGCCGCCACCGTAGGACTGCGAACAGTGTTAGTCTAAAGGAGTAGCAGAGTGTCGTGATCCGACGTACGCCAGAGTTCAACGCCACGATCTGCAGTCGCTCATGTCAGCGAGGATTTACATGAGGACGCGCATCAAACACTCACGAAGTCACCAGGGTTGTTATACTCGCCACAGGCACCCCTATGGTGAGCAATTCAGTGTCAATTCCGCGGTTGGCAAGAGGTTGCTACCCACAGCCCGACATCGTAGTAGGTGAGGCGGGCACCGGTGTAGGTTTGCCCGCGGCGATGAAGGTGGGTCTCAGTGACGTTGTTGACCTGGGCCGCGATTTCCTCGTGACGACGGTGGTGGGCGGGTCCGTGGGACGACGCGGTGGCCCCGAGGGCGAGCGAAAACAGGGTAGCACCCAAAAGCGAGGAAAACATGTTTCTTGCGGGTCGTATTAGTCGGTAGGGACGAGTTGACGCTTTTCTGCGGGCGCAGAGTAAGATAGAGCAAAGAACGTGGGACGGAGAGAGCGTGGACGGCTGTGAAAAACCGAGGGACACGACAGAGAGCTCGCTGGAGAGATGGGGGGAGAGGCTGAGTTGGGCTCGCCTGTCGCCGTCGCCAAACAGCCCGGCTTGGCGTCTCTGTTTGGCTCAACAAACAAACCAATCGCGTCCTGACCCTTCTGCAACCGCCGGCCTCCTCTGCCCGCCTCCAACCGCCACTCAAGTTCCTGGTCATTCTGCCATGCTCATTCCTTCGGCCTCGACGGTGAAGGCCGCACTATATATGTCTGTGTGTAGTTAACATAGACGTTACGCCGGCAACAGAAGTTATATATCGGATTTTCATCTACATGATAGTGCACATCATATCGCACAGCGAAGCCTAGTCCGGACCAAGTTGTTGCTCCGGAGACCATTGATTATATGTGCAGGGTATGTAGCCTCAGCGGTTTCATATCGTACGTGCTTACGTACTATCAAACAGTACAGACTGCTTGCGCAAAGGGCGTGTTCAATTGCAAGGGTGTCTCCACCGCATCGCAATGGGCGGTACTTCGGGCGTATCGGCTCCTGGTGGGCGACGGTATCGACGGTATCGAGCATGTACGTGTACTGCAGATGGCATAGGACGAGTCCTTCACAAATTCAATCCCGCTCATATGCTCTAGATGTCACGATCAGATGCGTAAACGGATATCTCGAGACGTCTCAGCGCTCAGCTTTCGATCGGTACGTTATATATCCAGTGCCCAAAAGCTTCTCCGTCTTAGCTCATGCAGGTTTCGTATAAGTATGAGACACCTCATACGCTCCCCTCTAGTCAGCGGCTCCCACCTCGCCACTCTTCCTGCATAGTCAGTATCGGCAGTTTTACTCCGGCGCATGAAGGATGAGGTATTGTCCCATACTACCTGTCGAGATCCTATTCTTGATCGTCGACCTATGTGCCGGGGACACCCGCGCTTCCTACGGAACCCTCCTAGCCCTGGTTCTTACCGGACACACGTTGCTCCTCCGTGCACAACGCCACTTGTACCGCCACGTCATTCTGGATAACCTGCCGCACCTGCACATATTCCTCCAAACTATGGATCAACATCGTTACCTGGGCGAACTGGTGGAGGAACTGACGGTATACCCTGCGGGATGCCGATACGTGCCTCTTGGGGCGCTCGAATTCTCGGTGCCCCGTGCGAGGCGACTTACCCTCGATGTGGACCCGAAACAAAGTCCTGCAAAGTACTTTTTCGCTCCCACAGGATTCCGCCATCTAAATCTGAAAGGCCTGTCGTTTGCGCTACTCCAGCGCGTTGTCCGAGCCAGCCGATCCTTACAGAGCCTGTCAGTGAGCGGCATGCCTCTCGAACGTGGATATGCCGCAAGAGTAAGCCGGCGTGCTGAACAACACTGGATTCCGGACACATTGACGCATATGTACGTTCAGGTGCGTGGCTCTCGAATCGAGGATTTCGGGCGAACGATTAATTGGCCTCAGACGTTCATGGGACCCGTGAGTGCAGTCATGGGCGAGCTAGGACTTGTCGGCCCTAGAGGGGGGATTGCTCAGGACATGCAACACGAGTATTCCGCACGTACGCCGCTGGAGTTATGATCGGGCTTTGAAGGCTGACCTGGCGCTTTGTAGACTATCTACGGCTGGGCCTCCTGTGCAGGGGTCGCGCTGTCCAGCGTAGGATAATCAACGTGTTCATCCCTATTGCGGAAGTCGTGCTGTATTTCTTCGATCCCTTCTTCGCGCCACTCCATCAGTTCCTAATCCCTGCGCAACTGTTGTCGCCCCGTCTTCCCGGGTCAAGGCTAGACGACTGGATCTGTAACATCCTACAAGTGGAAGGAGCTAGTGGGGGCCCCTCGGAAACCGATCAGCCTACCGCTTTGCTTAGGTCGGGATCTATGAATGTTCTTAGCGATGGCACGTCGCCAGCCGTACAGCGCTCCTCCTGCCCTGCGAACGGAGGCATGTCCCAACCTTTGATTTTCTATGGGTTTGCTGACCTTCTGCATCCAGAACGGCGGTACATGAAGCGGGAAGGGTGTCCGCGCATAGCTTGTGAGACGATACGATCACCAAAATATCGAGCGAGGCAAAATAGTTTGTCATCCTCCAAACTCGGGGTGTCTAGTACGTTCTCTCCCTTTCAGCTTCTACTTGCATGTGCCCACGCAAATTGCTCAAAACTTATCACCTTTTTGCACAGGCGTAGTGCAAGTATCAGCCCTCCGCCCCATCAACTCTCTTGCCGATCACGACTGGCTCCGGAACAATCCAAACGCCGATAGCAAAGTATTGGAGCATGGTGGAATGAACCATCGCACGAAAGAGTGCCTTGTTGACCTGGCAATCACGCTTCGCAATCCCGCATCCATTCTAAGACCCCAGGCCTCCCCTGCACCGCGCAAATTCAAACAAGGCGTATATGGGTGTCTACGCGGGCGTCGCGTTTCCAACGCCAATCGGACAGCCGTCAACATTCTCATGGCCACATCTCCGGCCATTGCCAATCCCAAAACGCTCCCCAGCGTCCCTATCATACACCCCTTGTCCGAACGTCACGGGATGTGGGATACCTTTTTCGACCTCCCGGTATTGGGTAGCCATACAGCCAGTCTGGATCGTGCATTGGGGAGGACCTTGAGAGGCTGCGCTCCGGAATTGAAACTTGGGCGCAATCGTGCGGTGACAATCAAGATCGTTTATCTCGCAGGACGCGCCATGAACGCCGACGCGGCTAGTACAGAACGGGAGGTCTGTCAACGATTCCCTTTGGATGGTACAACAGCAACGCGTTCATCCCATTCCATCCTGGCTATACTTGCGAATGGTGCAGTGGTAGCCCCGAGACATGCAATGCCGGCCAGCTCATTGCGGATTGTTGGTGTATCAAATCCCCCTCTCGCACGAGGAAAACTTGAGGTTAGATCCATACAGTGGACCACGGGACGTTGCGAGGCGTCCTGGATCCTGTCATCAAGCGCTGCCCCTTTTCGACCGAATGGATACGGTACGGGAGGAGCGATGGCATCGGCGCCGCACATCTCGGAATCACACCGGCGGGATGAGCATATGCAGGGAGTGCCCGCGCCCAACGTTCTTTTGGGGCTATCGAGCTTCTTCAGACCTCCTCGGAGTGGCGGACAGTGGTGGCAAGATCCGTGTGCCTACCCTCACGTTTGGACAGATGTCGTGGATGGCCTCCTCAAGGGATGCTCGCTGGTACTGGCAGGATTTCTTACCAAATTCTACTGTGGAAATACACGTGCGGACGCCCGGGATCCACTTCGACATCTCACTCCTTCACGACGCCAACGATCTACGTGTTCCTCTTGGACCCCCCTATCCACGCAATGCATCGAAATGCGGAGGTTAGTTGCGCCACCCCGTGCGCAAGAAGGAATCTTGTATCGTAGACTTGTCCGCAGCGTACAAGGAAGGCCTCGTCGGGCCCCCTTTCGCTGTTCTTTGCAGACCCGCCCTGCCCCGCTTTCGCCCATCCCAAATCATTTTTCGTGCGTGATTGCAGAGCTACCTACGATGATACATGTGGGTATCTCTACAACCGAGGCCAACTCCCCCATCCTCAATCGACTGCACGGAGTCTCTCATGCGGCCGGCTCCCGCTGCCCTGGATCAACTCTATTCCGTTGGCGGATACAGGACCAAGATTTCTTCAAGCCGCACACAGCATGCATCACCCTTCCTTTCCTCTCCCCCATCTTTCCCGGAACCTCTACCAAGGATCGCGGAGGGTCGTAGCGGGGGCCCGAGGAGCCCCAGGTCCTCACAGTGATAAACACCAGCATGCAGTTCTAGTGATCACCTCCTTGCATCTTGGTAGCTCATAATGCTATTGAGAAAGTGCAAAGTGCTGACTGCATTTATATTCTTAGACTTCAACCTGGGATATGTGGAAGCCATAGCCGAGGTTTCAAGGCTCCTTGTCCATGTGTAGCCCATACGATCATCAGACGGATCGGGCATTCCAATGCGACCGCCGGCGAGGAACTACTCGCATCCTCCCCCCTGACGGCCATTGTTCAAACAAACACATCCATTCCGGAGGATCCCAACTCCAAATTGCAGTTTGACCACCTACTGTTGATCCTTCGGGTCTGTGTTGTACTCCTAGCTCACCTTCAAATTCCTGACCATTCCTCGAAACATGCATTCACCATCCTAAGTTCACGACATCGCTATCATCTCTTTCTTCCATCTCTGAGTCTCTGCTTGTCTTCTTGTCATTGTCGGAGGCCGACGCACTAGTGGCCACTGCTCTGAGATTACCCTGTACCGATACCTTTGGATGCCCCGTCCGTGCACATACGCTTCGCCCCAACACACGTTCACTCCGATACTCAGTACTCCCCCAACACACGTTTACTCCCACACTCAGTACTCATCTTGCACATGTTCAAGCGTGCCGTTTTTTTATCTGTATACTAGTGAATACTCCTCGGTTTCGCACAGTGCTTCGCGCTACCGTCCTGGCTTGTATCTCTACCATCCTGCTCGCTGTCGTTGTCCTACGTATCTGCTCTCCTCGTTGTTATTGTTGTCCTTTCTATGCTCGATCTTACTGCCAGGTTACCTACATGTAATATATCGCGCAGGCCGTCCCAATACGCTGTACAGTATATGCTCCGAATTCACCTGGGTTTGCGATTTGGGAGTAAGTGTCGTGAAACCGAACGGCTCGTACAGCAATTTCCGCCGAGCCGTTCGGTTTCACATGTCGAGTGCAGCTACTCGGAGAGGCCGGTGTAAGAAATGACGCACTGGCGTTATACTTTTATCGGGAATCTGTCCATGCATCCGTCAATGAAGCTCACAGATTTGCTATGCAGCCGCTTGTTACGGTGACAGCGTCAAACAACCACGTCACGGCATGCACGCACGCATCATGAATGGAAGACGTCAGCATATGGATTACGAAACCACACAAGCCCGACTCCCGCGGCACTACTGTGGGGGCATGTGCATAGGTATATACTAGTAGGCGCAAGTGACACAACAACTCTATCCCGGTCAGCGGGATATCCAGAGCGACATCGAAAGCCCAACGAGAAAGCGGAAATGATAGCTACGTCCTAGTAGAGGAATATATGCGATGATACTAACACGGCGGGGGCCCAGACATCCGTGAGTGACCGGTACCAGGAAACGAGGAGGGCGCCCGGTCGCGATCGGACCGTCGTATACGGACTCTGAGATGGTAACCGGAGAGGGGAGTATCACGCGTCGGAGTTGGGCGCCGCGAAGATAGCGTTCTCGAGGCCGACGAGCTGGAGCATGGCGAGGCTAAACTGCTGGAGGTTGCCCGTCTCGAACGACACGACGGTCGTCGTCGGCTCCACGCTCGAGCTCGTGCTCGTGCTCGTCGGCGGGGGCGTGCTCGTGGTAGTCGGCGCCGCGCTGGACGACGTCGCGCTGCTCGTGTGCGTCGAGGTGCTCGTGCTCGTGCGGTGCGACGTCTTGTGCGTCGACGACGTAGTGGGCGCCGGCGGGGGAGGCGGCGGGGAGCTCGTCGGCTGCTGGTGCGTGGTCGTGGTGGGCTTCGGCGGCATCGTCGTGACGGTGGGCGCCGCGCCGCCACCGAAGTTCCACGCGCCGTAGATCTGGCCCGGGTCAGTGCTGCCCGCGAGGAATGAGAAGAGGCTCGGGGAGAGGTCGATCGCGCCGAACGGGCACTCCATGCACTGGCGGGGGATGCGGGAGCGGTGTCAGTGGCGATGCAGTGGTCGTTAGTGTCGCACGAAGAACGTACCTCGTCCGTGATCATGGCACCGGTGGACTTGCCCTGGTAGTCGATGGTGATTTTGCTGTAGCAGTTGGAGCCGCCATCCCATTGCTGAAGGGACAGGCTCAGCATATGTGGAGGAGCGGTCGGGTAGTAGCCCGCAGACTCACATGGGTGTTGAGCGCGACAATCTGTGATGCGTCAGTGCTGTGCAGACATAGAAGCTCAAACAAGTAGACTGACGAAGTCGCTGTCGTGGTCGAAGGAGCCGCACGCGTTCTGGCCGGTGGGGAAGAAGGTGAAGCGGGCGTTGTCAAACCGCTTCTCGAACTGGTGGGTATCGTTGCGCGGAGCGATGTTGACCGCAGCGTGGCGACGGCCGTTTTCGAGCCGCTTGTGCTCGTGCGCGCCAGAGTGGGCGAGAGCTGAGGAGGAGGCCAGGAGGACGAAAAGGAAGGTGAGCTGGAAACGACTGGAAAGGGCAGACATGCTGAAAGAGCGACGACGACCTGGCTGGAACTCGGGGACGATGGTGGGGAGAGAGAGGGAAGGATTCACATTAATTTGGCAACCGTGGGCGCGTCCGAGGATGAGTGCGTCGCCGCTGCCGTGATGAGAACCATGCCTGCCTCATTCGCAGCAGCGCCCGGGCGAGGCTGGTGCCTGTGATGATCGCATGGGGGAAACGTGACCGCGCCTCTGCCGCGACGCGTCAGGCTCCGGCGTCTCCCTCCTCTCGTCCTCCTCTCACCGTCTCTGCATTTGTCCCCCCTCGTCCTCTCATACTCCGTCTCTTCTCTCTGTGTACTTCGTCAGCAACTATGGCACCGTTTCCCTGGGGCAAGTTCTTCATCTCTACCTTTGGCAGTACGCATCACCATCCAAATCTCTCAACTGTCTGCTCACCGTGCATCTGTCTCCTGCGATCTGCCAATAGTCATGGGCGTAGGATATGCCGTCATGAAAGGTGAGTATTGAGCTTTGCTGCTATGCATATCATGGCCTGACAGACTGTCTCCTTTTAGCCACAACACCTACACCAGAGCAGACATATGCTGTGAGTCCACGTCTTGAAATTCCTTCACATACACATGCCCCCGCCGGACATGCCATACTCGCCACACCACAGCACTCAGATGCTAAGTCCCCCGTTACATCGCATAGGCCATGTCACCCGACTTGCGCAAAAAGGTCGACGCGAATCGCGCAGCCAGGCTCGCGAGAGAGAACGCTACCCAGCAACAAGTCTCTGCACAGGTGCATTTTACCTCTTCGTTTCGTAGACGGAGTCTGACAGCTTTGCGCGGATCCAGCTCAACGACCCCGACGCACAAAAACCTATATGGGCAGACGGCTCAAGATCATGACCTCAACGACCCCTTTCCACCACTCCCCGCTTCGGCCCACTACTCGCTTAATCCTCTTGTATCTATCCGCCTACTGGAATGTAATCCAACTAATTCACTGTCCTCTGATTCCTGCAACATCTGAATTCCCAAGCTCAGTGCACAGAACACCCAGCGGCAGCCACCAGGACTAGACCGGCAGACAGGGAGGTAGTACGCAGGTAATACATTGACATTATACCAGACTGAGGTAAGGTAAGAAGATAGGAGGAGTACAGCCGTACGAGAATACAGCACCGGGACCTATCTATCAACACACGCGGAAACCGTGAAATAGATAGCGCGACAGCGGGCTGCGCGACTGCACAGTCACAACACCAAAACGAGCGACAGAGGGAGAGCAAGGAGCGGAGTGCGCAATAATAAGGTGCGCGGGACCAGTAGACGGAACCTGAAAGCTAGCTAAGCTTAGTTGAACCACCAGCTGCCGAAAATGACGCCCTCGTCGAGGGGAGCGAGGGCCGCGAAGAGCGGGCGCGACAAGTCCGCCTGCGAGTCCGAGCACCCGGGGCACTGTTCTATTTGTTAGTCCACCACTCGGAGCTGGCCGGAGTGCGCGCGACATACCTCGTCCGTGACGGTCGCTTGCACCTTCTTGCCCTTGTAGTCGATCATGACATTCTGGAAGCAGTGCTGGCCGTTGTTGAAGAACTAATGCAGAAAGCCCTGTCAGTGTCACTGTCTTCCGACCTCCAATGCCGCGGGGCGTTCGGACGTACCGAAGGGCTGAGCGCCATGACCTGCAGACGCGACCGCTAAGGTGAGTACCATACCACTCTTTCCAAGTACGCAGAGCACTCACGAATGCATTCGAATCGTCGAAGCTCCCGCACGCGTTCTGGCCAGCGTCGTAGAACGTGAATCGCGAGTTCTCAAACGCGCGCGGGGAAAGCGTGAACGTCGTCCCGTTCGCGCGGTTAATATGCGAGTGCGTGATCCCGTGCGGCGGCTGGTTGCCATACGGGGCCGCGAGCGCAGGCGCGGGCGCGGCGCCGAAGGCGGCGGAGAGGGAAAGGACAGTGAGGATGAAAGAGCGGCTGGAGCTGAACATCTTGCGAGTTCTCTGCTAGGGAGTGAAGAGGAGGCTAAGAGGCGTCAAGCGCGAAAGAAGAAGAGAGAGCGAGACTAGGAGGACGAGGGCTTCCGAGGTCGCTGGTGCTCCGACGGCTGCGATGACGATGGCGGGGCTCGCCGCACCCGCTGCCGTTCTTATATCCTGGCGCGCCGGGCGAGACCGACCGCGGGGACTTGGCCGTGGGGCTGCTGATGGCGGGCACGGGGGCGCAGATGCGAAGGAAGGGGCTCGCGTACCGGCGTGCGGGTGCGGCGTTTGGGGATGTGCGGGCCTGCACGTTGTGCGCGTAACGCCTCCCCGGACGCTGCTGCGCGGCTTGCCGTGAAGGATTGAATGCGCCCTCAGGTGAATCTCTGATCGGGCGACTGAGGCCTCGCCAAATTTTGCGCGTATTGCCGCGTCCGTTCCGGGCCCGGCGGCAAGGACGTGTCGCAAGCAGCTGGCGGGCGGGGCCGCTCGCAGTACCCCACATCGCTCGGGGAGACCGGACGGTCGTTCTGCATCTCAGGTGCATTGACGTGCATGTGAGTTCATATCCGAGCGTCGTAATGCAACGTGCTACGTACGACCCAGTTCTAATAGACGTGCAGAAGACCAGAGAACCGCAGCGCGACGGTTCGATGCCATAATAGCTTTGGCATCAGCAACAGCACCCCACGAGAGGTCAAACCCGTCGCAGGGCTCGTCAGCAGCTCATGGCGGTGCGTCCCGCCTCCGGGATGTGCGCATCGTGCGGGGCAGCCGACGCGTCGCGATTCGCCGGAGAGAACTTTCCCCGGAGGACGCTCCCGAAACCAATCCCAGGCGCAGAGGGTCGTCAAACACGGGTCGTCAAAAATCGACATGAGGGGGCGGTGAGAGAGGATGGGACGACTGGCGGATGTCGCCGGTCGAATGTAACCCAGGACGGTACACGATGACCGCGAGCTAGTGGACTCGTGTGTACACTCGTAATATCAATGGCGATCGCAGTGAAGGTGTACCGGCCGCTAGCACATCTGCGATCGCGCCTTGCTTGGATGTTACCATCCTGAAAGCGAAAATAACATAATACCGTGTGCGGGGTCGAGGTCGAGGTGCTCTCTAACAGGTCAAGCTATAAAGGCAGCCTCAGCGTCGAGAGATCCAAACCATTGTAAACCTGTCGGTAGTTTTAGAGTCGAAGCACGATCTGTTGGCTAAACTGCAATGGAAGACGTCCTGTCCGCACCCGCGATGCTAACGCGTCGCGCTTGCCACGGGAGAGAGGGTAATGGCAGTTTATACACAACAGCGCGACATCACGTGGATCTATACATCGTCGACAAAGACGTGAGAGGAGAGGGGAGAATACGAGGAATACAGCGCACTGGGTCGGGGTGTGATCAGCCGACCTGGTCGAAGGATCGCCGGAGCGCGCAAACGTGGGACTGCCATAACGGTGAGAAGTTCGTGAAAGATAACAGGTGCAAGAGCAATCGAGCAGCTGGAATGTTCGTGTTGGAGAAAGAGACGTGCGGATGATTAGAAATCTAGACAGAATACATCACTATAACCATCGAGTCAGCCTCTGTAAACCTGCGACACTTTAGATCGAACCGAAAGACTCACCTCTGAATCATACGTACAGTGAATGGGTAGTGTACACAACCTCCCCTGGGGTCAGTAGCCGCTCAACTAGCAGGGGCGGAACTAGAGTCTCCCTCGGCGGCAGGCGTCACCGGCGTACTGTCTAACAGAGGAATGTTGGACATTGACAGGGTAGAGTCGGGGGTCGACGGAAGAACGTCGTACGACGATGGCGCGAGTGAAGACGACAACGACGAAACCCGGGCGATGGGAGGCAGAGAGGGCGTGCTACCCGAATCCTGTCCGATCGATGAGGGCTCAGATATGACGGGAAGACTGGCCGGAGAGACGGGTGTCCGCGGGCGGGACTGGGCCAGCGCAGTTGATGCTGACGCAAGTCCGGGTTCAGCGACAGGGGCGAGCGACTCGGTCACTGCATGGTCGGTTACGTCTTGATGAGGTGAAGGGCTCGATCCCGACTGTTGGTCATCGTTGCCAAGGGCGGGAGGTGAGGAGGGGCCGGAAGGAGCGGGCGAAGGAGAGGCGGGCGGGATACTTGGAGTGGGGGTTGCAGAGCGTGAGATTGCGTTGACATTTGACGGCCGAAGGGCAGTAGGTGTGGAAATGTTCGGAGTCGGTTGGGAAGAGGCAGCAGAGGCCGTCGATCCAGCAGCGGCCCCTGCAGTCGCGAGTACGGTGCTACCCGCTGTCGCCGGTGCAGCGGCTTCTTTCTGCTTCTTCGCGTCTTCTTCCTCTTGACGTCGCTGTTGGGCTTCATGCTCAATCAAAGAAAGTCGCATGGCTTCCATTACCATAAGCTTTGAGAGGAAAGGCCCGTCAGTGTCGGACGGAGTAAACCCGGGACTAATAACGCTTACTTCTTCCAAATCCTGTCCGCCCAGGCCCATGGTCCCCAAGAACTGGTTAAGTTCTTGGTTCTGCTGCCGCCTCCGCGACCGCCGGCTTCCACGGTCGCTGCTGCCTTCCTGCACTTCGGCAGCGGCACCCTCCTCCGGAGGGAGTGCATGCACGCGACCACTGGTAACGCCTACGGGGATGAGACGGTCGCCGACCTGGCGCATGATAATGCGCCGGTTGGCGCGCCGAGCAACAGCAGCACGCACCGCGGCCAATTTGGCCTCCCAGTCCGGGTGTATTTGGTCTTCCGGACACATGAGCACTTTCCCGTCTGCCGGGGCTGGGGCTGGACTCACCGACCGTGACCACCTCGGGATCATTGGCACCAAAGCTCTTTCTCCGGCGCTTCATCGAGGGATTGGCGGCAGCGTCTAAAGACTGCTGAGAAGTCCCTCGGGGTGAGTCAGGCCACGAGGGTGGCGTCTGTGTGATGTTCAACGGTGCAAACGGAGTTAATGGAATACTGTGTGCAGAATGAAGATTTACTGACCGCGCCCTCGCTCCCAAGCCCCGCACGCCATGGTGGTGGGGTGTATACTACGCCAAAGTTCTCTTGGACACAATATGGGCAAGACGCTGGTTCCGAGACGAGATGCGTAGTGGTGGGGTCTGCTCTCTTGATCTGCACGAAGCACTCTGTGCATATAGCTTGGTGACAACACCGCGAGTGGTTGATGTTTGGAGGATAGTACTATGCTGCCCGGTCAGGGTGGCTCGGACATAGCATTCATGCCAGAGAACGTACCAGGAAGCAAATGGGGCATTCTGCTGCACCTCTATATATCGCAGCCTCAGGATGTCGTGTGGGTTCCTTGACGGCACTGGGCCGTTTCTGGTGTCCGCGAGAGACCGCTGAACTGATCGACTCGGCACGAGAGGTCTCCCCGCCTTCGACCTCCGGCGGCTCCTTTCGAGCGGCGAGAATCTGCTCGTCATCCCAGTCTTCCTCGTAGTCTTCTAGTGGCCGGTAGAATGGAGCGAGCTTGCGGTCGACGATGAGCTGGTTCACAACAGCCTGATTCCAATCCCGAGGACCGGTGTAGATCCCTTGTGGGGTGAGATAGCCGAAGTCGACCATCTCTTCATGGTGCCCGCGGCCGGAGGAGGCACTGTTTCCCATGGCGGCAAAGTGGGCGCACACAGGAAGACCCAGAGGGTGGTGGACGTCGAGAACAGGAGACTCGACAGAGTCCGGGAATGCAGGTTGTCGTCACAGCCCAGTGACGGCCACAACAACGCTTACGCCGTCCGCCTCTCTCGGCTACCCCCGCGCGCTCGCCCTAATTGGTCTCGAGCGCTCGCGCCCATTCCCTCCCAACGCCCGCAGAACATGCACATACGTTTTCCAACGCACAAAGGTACGCAGAACGTCTCTTAGCTACGGAAAACGCGTGGTAATCGACTTGGTACGTCCCTGGGACGCCGGGTTGTCACATCTGTTCGTGACCCCCTGCTCCACGGGCGTACTGATTGACCGACGTTTGTTTGGGGAGGACGCTCGCAAATTTATACCTTGACGTGGAAGTCTCCAGAAAGAGCTCGCGCTCGCGTTTCCCTTGTGTGCGAACCGAGGGCGAACATCTGAAGACTCAGTGAAGAGCGTGCGCACACGCTCACAGACATCAGGCGGTATTCCGCGCACATGCATAGTTCACACGCTCCCCGAATGCTATGGGCGCTTCTGGATGCTTCACCTCCGACGTGCCTCCGTTTGTATACCACCGTCGCCTCAGATTACTCACAGGCATGTATGTAGACTTGTAAGCTAACATCGCGGGCGGAAGGCCTCTGTGCCTCAAGAAGGGAGCTCCGAACTCGCGTGAGAGGAGCTGGGAGGGGGCAATAAGGTACCGGTCCACCGTGTGAATGTCTGAATTTGAGTGTCCCGGGACCAAGCGGGGAGCGAAGCAAGAAATTCCGACATCAGCTACCCCAAAGTTCGGCCAGGACCCCGGAACCAAGAGACCATATACCCATACGCCTTTTGACAAAAATTCCGAACGGAACAGCGTAAGACTCACGCTGAACGCTTGACTTCCGGTGCGCTGGTTCGATTCCTCGTCCGCGCTTTCGCAACGCATATGTAGTGTCTACGCCGCGCTCCCTGGCTACTCTTGTTTGCTGTCTACGTACCGTTCTCAGTCTAGATAGGAGCCCGGAAATACATGCATTGTCATATCCATCTACGCTGCCGCCCGTTTTGACAGCGGTAGCTGCGCGTTCCCCACGGTTGACGTGCCCGCCCGCTTCCTCTGGTTGTGCACCCCGCCAGCAGCTTGCCCTCTTGACCCAGATGCTCCTGCGTACCCCCTCTTCTCGGCGTCCTCTGTGTCCATCTGGTCAACATCGTCGGATCCTGGGATGCCATTAGTGTGGCGGTACGCGGTCAAGACCTCCGCTCTGATCCCAAGACGACCGGCCTCGGCCTTCGAGACATGTTTGACCCGGGCAGCCTTCGCGGCGAGCGGAGTGTCGGTGCCTGCTGCAATGGCGAGTGCCTCCTCCGCATGGTCGTGGTGTATGTGATCCTCCAGGTTGTATCTCCAGTAGCTTGGAGGCAGCTGTGTTCCCGGGTCGATGGGACAGATCGGACAGTGTACCGGTACGTTTGTTGAGGGCCCGTTTGCAGTGCTTCGAAGTGCTGCATTGTAACTGAAATCATAATGGTATTTGCAGTTCGAACGAATCTCCATCTTCTTACCGGCCGATCGCAGAGCGATCGAGCAGCCGCTCAAACCACAGAAACCACAGGGATGTGAGGGACCGGGCTATCGGGCAGAGGTTTAGTCAAAGCAATAGTACGAGGGCACTCGGTATGTCACTTACCTTCCTGGTCAAAAGCGGCTCACTAATCCCAACTTGGCTTCGCAGAATGTGTGTGCCAACATGCGAGCGCATGTCGCGCAGCTTGATCGTCTTTGTACACAGCAGGCACGCGATCTGCGCGTCCTTGTCCAGCTTCTGGACGCGCAGGTCGTCAGGCAGGTTCTCGATGACAAACGCCGGTTGACCTGTTCGCAAAATGGTAAGACTAAGCTCTCTATCGCGGGCTATGGTGTCGCCCTCACTGACCGTCTGCTCTACGATAGGGATATTGCGCTTCTTCATCGACTGTGACCATTTCCTCAAGGATGTCTCCAGGCGACTCGGAGAATGCTTCGGAGTTAGCCCAGAGGTCGGCGACGAGCTGCTGCAGCTTTGAAGACCTGAAGCGCCAGGTGATGGGTGGCTCGTGGGCTCCGAGTGGCGTGTTCGAGTCTGGATTGATGCGGACCATGTCGGGAGAGATGGGGAAGAAGAGCCAGCCAGGGAAGCGAACACAGTATTGTGACGTCTGCCTAGCGGCAAGATGTACAGGTCCGGTATGGTTGGCCGACGACTCGGAGGATTTGGCTGATGCCCCTTTGACTTGTAGGAAGCTCCCAGCCCAGAGCCACTCAGGAGATTCGTCTGGGAGTGCTTCGCCGCCATCCGATGGGACTCCGAGCGCAGTGGCATGGCCGGCCGTGAGACAGATCTCGAGAAGCTCTCCACTGACGACGACACCTGCTTTCACGTCACCGCAGCTGTCCACCGGGATCTGGCTGACTTTCTTCCCGTTGACGGACAGGCTCGTAACCTCTACGACTGCGAGTGTGACAGTGTTCCCGCATCGGACCAGGCCAGCGCCGATGTCGCCTGTGTAGAACATCACCTTGTCGGTTACTTCACTGGTGACCTCCGTGACCTGTCGGAAGCGGTCGCGTTTGACACCTTGGCTGCGCAGCTGGCGGTCGATAGCGATACGTCCCCCGTCCTTCTTGGCGAGGCCGATACGAACTAAGGATGACTTGTGATAGAATTCGCGCGTGCCATCGTCGTGAACGACTTCCACCCAGTCGGATGCGGAGGTGTGCTTGTCTGTCACCTCCGTGGCGATCAGATCCTCGAGGTCTATCTCAGCAGCAGGGCTGTCGAGTGCGTCTTGACCGGTATTGGTACCGCTGGCGGCGGTCGGCGTGGGGGATGGTTGGGGGCATGGGTGCGTAGAATTTTCAGACGCTACGGAGCGGTCTGCGACATCGAATGGCTGCACCCCGATGTAGTGACCGTTGCCTAAAGGCCGCATAAGGTCGAGGTCTGACACCTTCCAGAGCGCTGCAAAGGAGACACCTGGAACCTTGTGGGCGGCCAGTATCTGCTCGGCGTCCTCTCGCCCTTGCTTCCAGACTAGCTGAAGGGACACGTTGGAGACGACAAGATCGCCACGGGTTGAGGCAGGATTGGTATGGTCTGGGCCTTCTCGGTTCGACAGCTTGATGCGACGGTGGCCGCGGTTTAGCTCTGGGTGTTTGAGCATGATGGCGTTGATATTTGCCGAGATGGAGAGCTTGCGGCTGAGAGTGAGGGTATCGAAGTTGCGAGCATGGTCCTGGGTCCGGACGTCACAGAATGCCATCTCCAGACGGTCCGTGCCATCGTGGATGATGTAGAAAGGCTTGCTCGAGTCGAGAACTTGCTGCTTCTTTACGCTGAATACGATGTTCTTGACGATCATCTGCGTGTCTATGTACAACTGGCTTGTCATGAACGAGGTGCGATGGTGTCGGTACATGATGCAAGCTAGATGAGCGTAGCGCGCCAACAGGCGTAGTTGCTCAGAGAGGGAAAGGTCGAGGTTGATGAATGGCTCGAGGAATGCCCAGATGACGTCGGCGAACAGAGACATAGCATGATGCGCCTTCAGCTCCGAAGGGTTGAAGCTCGAGGTATCGCGTCCACGCAGGTTAGATACAGCTTGCAGGAGCTCCACCGCTTTCGGGACATTCTGGTGGTCGCTAGGATCGATGAGGTTCGCAACCTTGTAGGCGTTCAGGCCCGGAAGCTTCACCAGGTGCCTAGCGAGGGAGTCCTGATTGATTATTGTGTCCTGGACCAGGATTCCCTCGCTCGAGCGCAATAGTGTCGCGAAGCCTGTTGTGTGAATAAATCAACAATTCTTATCCAAATATAAGAGATGCCATTTTTGGACTTACGCTTGAAGACGTGCTTGAAGTCCGCGCTTGCGGTCACCTCATCTTCGCCCGTCCACAGATTCAGTCCTTCCAGTCGTACAAGGTCCAGATACAGAGGTGACTCCGGAGACAGTGTCGCCAGCATCAAGAGTGCGAACTTTGCTCGCCGAAACGTTCCATCACCGTCTGTTGCAACACACCATATCGGGCCATGGCGCGCCTCTCCATCTGGGCTCTCCTTCCACCACTTGAGAAATCGTCGGATCCACTCGGCCATTTCCTCCGCCTTCTCCGCCTTGCAGCTGGGCGAGACGAGGATAGGGACGGCATGATAGTTCTTGGCACGGTACGGAGCCAGGGCCGCCACAGTACATTCCTTACCGAGGTGACAGGTTGGTACTTCGTCGTTGAGAGCAGCGGCGACATGCTTGATGGCGTCTAGACTGATGACATGAAGATCTAGAGCTCCGGAGTGTTCACGACAAAGGCCGACCACCTCATTTGTCACTCGTGAGTACGACGCTCGCTGCTCGACCGCAATCCCATCCATCATGAGGCAGTGGCCGCTGACTGACCCGTCTGGCGCTGCTGTATGCGTAGCCGGCCCAAAGAACGACGAGATGTTTGCCTTCATCTCCTCGTCACTAGGTTTCGATATGGACGGCAAGAGTTCGCACATAGTTTTATGCCTTCGAGTCGTTCGGGAGGAGGGGAGAGAGATGTCGGCACTGTGATTGAGGGCATAGGCAAGGCGGGGTCCACCCAGTGCTGCAGACAGGTACGCTGTGTCGATTTCGCGCTCGCTGTAGCCACGAGGATGATACAGGCCTGTAACGACCCAGGATCGGGTCGTTACGGGCATCGTACATCCACGAGCCCAGCGCCGTACGCGCTGGGCAGAGATAAGATAATGATGTATTAAATAGACGCGTGCGGCGTGCGGGTATTCGGAACCCGCGCGCCTAGTGCGGGCAGCCTTTCTACCTGCCCCACTATCCTACGAGTACGCCGAGCCTCAATAGAGCCCGGACCAGAGTACTTGCGGGAAAGGGGCTACAGATTGCGCCCCCCTATACGTGAGTTTTACACTTTTTTACTCTCACCGTGATATTCGCCCGATTTGGGGCTCGACGTGTCCCACGTCACTACTGAACTCTAACCTTAAACCGCCCGATATCGCCCAATAAAGCAACCATGGACCAGTCACAGAATCCCAACACCGAAGGGCGTCAGACGCGCCCTTCTTCCCCTCATCACAACCCCCTAGACCGTGCCACGTCAGGCGCGGTACACTCTCGACAAACATCGAGAGTACGCGCCCCCGCGGCTGGACCGTCAACCTCGACGGTACCTCCTCGCGACACATCG